>NC_071573.1:1762500-2064807 GCF_024509145.1 Vidua macroura | reverse complement strand
TTCACATGCTGAAAGGCAATAAAGCATGTGCTGCTTGAGAAAAGAACTCAACTGAATGAGCTATAAAGAAAAACTTGCACTAATAGGCATCTGAATTCACACCACTAATTTCTGCAGAATATCAAACACCATTTCCAATGAGCAGAAATGAGCACAATTATTTTTTATAATTCAATGGTGTTCTGACTCAGCAGATGGATTCAGTGCTGTTGCCATTGTTCATAACTCTCTCAAGCAGCAATGTAGCTTTTAATGGGAAGCTCAGCAAACAAACACTGCACCACACGTGTCTGTAGAAGTGACACTATTTTGGGAATGGGAAAGCAAGGAGGATTAAAACTTCTCTTCCCCACCTCGGCCAAGCAAGAATTAGGCAAACAAGCATGGGTAAAGAAGCATGTGCACCGTCTCACCTCCACAAAGGCAGGAGGCTTGTCCTTCTGCTTTCAAAACATGCTCTTTGAGCAACTTATCCTGTGCTCTCAGACCTCTTCCTATTACAAATTTCCGCGGAGGAAATTCACGTGCATGAACTCACTCTTTTGGCAGCAGCCCTTGCTGGCGAGAGGGAAGCTTGAGGCAATGAGGAGTCTCCTTAGCTTGCTTCCTCAGCCCTGCCTGCTGCCCAGTCACTCAAATCAAGGGAAGGCTCTAAATCTAGGGCAGCTCTATGAACTGCCTATACAAATCAGCTGCTCTGCCTGTAAGCTGGGAGCAGGATTTTCACCTCCCACCACGCTGATGTCAGTGCCACGGGAATTCTCTGCAATTCAGAGTGAAATAACTCTTTGTTTCACTTCGACCTGTGCTCCTCCTATAGCCAATAGCTATGTGCAAACAGCAACACTGCCAGGCTGGAAAAATTCCCAGACTTCACAGAGGACAGCACTGCACGATAACCAGGTCTCCCAGACATAAAATGCTTTGATTAAATTGGGGCAGTTCTGAAGCAGGCAGGCAAAGACAGTATCGATGTTTTCTCATATGTAAAGATATTACTGAAGATTCTGACTTGAGTAATATTTTCCAGCACAGCTGAGATTTCAATTTAATGAGATCCTCATTTATATTCTGGAAAGAGGAAGAGAACAGAAAACTGCACATGCAGTGGAATTCAGCAACAAATAACATTAAGGCAAGCAAATAAAAACATGTACTGGTAACTTTTATCCTTGTGCTCCGTGGCCTTATTAAAACCCTGCTGGAGCTGCTATCACAGGAGCTCTAGCCTAACAGGTTGTATCAACAGTCTCATTGTGCAGTAAGAGATGCAGGGAGCCACTTACTGAATTATGGCCACAGGGACAGACACCCCGAGGTGCTGCTGCACCAGGGAGAGCTGCAGTGCAACCAAAGCCAGCGTCTGATAAAAATTTAAGGAAACACAGAACAGAAGTAACTGTTTTTTTCCTTCTCTGTCTCCGCTAAATTTAGGGGGGATAGCAGACTTCCCCAAAGGATGGTAAGAATGAGGTAAGCAGAAAGGGTGGAGCAGAGGGATGGCTACAGGCAGTACAAGCAATAAACTCCAGTTCCACATTTGCCATCTAACAAGTTTTTTAGTATATGTCTTTTCACCCTACTTTTCTTGTACTTCACCCCCTTTTCACCCTTTAATATTAAACTTGGCAAGCTAATACAAAATCTGACAGAAAACACAATATAATATTCCCAAAACAAGCCAATTGGTGTCAATATGTACAACTCCCTTTTGTTGGAATATATGTTTGTGTGTCTCATATCTGCAGGTTGTTCAATAACATTAATGAGAATTTATGTAGCTGAGGAGAGAAGTGAAGGCATCAGTGAAGTAACTTTCTGGTTCAGATATAGCAGTTATGCTCATGGCTGCCCGGAAGAAAGCGTGCAAGGAAATTGCTAAACATATTTTGCTTCATTTCTTTAAGTTATAGCTGGCTGTAAATTACATTTAATAATCCCATTATTCAAACCCTTTTGAGAACATTTAAGCACCAATAATGTTTACTATGCCAGTGCACTGTGTGCTCTTATAAGCCATGTATCTTACTGAAAGTCACCGGGCCAGTTCCATCGCTATGATTCTCATGAGCTTCCTTTGGTTCTGGCAATTAGGCCATCTGCCAGGAGCCGAAATCATTAGCAATAAAAAGAAAGGCAATAGCTCTGCTTTGTAGTCCTTTCAGTCAGTCCTGGTTCCATTAGCCACTGGGGGCACCATGAGAATCAGGTGAACAAAGAACAGTAACAGAGGACATTGTAAAAAGGGAGGAAATTTTAAAGGAGTGCCACAAAGTCAACGGCAAAACAGAGAAAAAAAAAAAACAAACCAAAAAACAAAAAACCCAACTTTTTCACAATGAGATTTCTTTCAGAGCAGCACTAGGGATTTCATTATGTCCCTTTTACAATGTCACACTCTGTGGTCCTCACCACTGCCTCTCAAACTTCTACCCTTCTCCTGCTTGCTCAGTCAGGCATTTGATCAAAACTATTTCCTGTTATTTATGTCTGTGTGCATAGGCACACATAGATCACATTCTTGATTAAGGCATTTAAGCACTGCTGCGAATCAAATAATAATACTAATAATGCATTAACCAGCAGTGGACATTAGTGCAGCTGATGATCTTTAGCCTCCTGCCTTGAGCCTGCAGGAAATCAGAAGTCTTTGCCCATAATTGAAGATGAGATGTACAGAGAATGGAAATTCTGTTTGATAAAGGAGTTTGGATTTTAGAGCTCTGTTGTTTAAAGCAGCATGAAACCTGCAAATTTCAAAATCTTCAGAGAGAAAATAAACAAATCTAATACACTGAGACCAGTTTGATGGAACAGCATTTTCCAATGAGAAAATAATTGCATTAACTTTTTTTTCCACTTAGCTGTAAGATCAAAGAATATAATAGTATTGCTCCAAACAATAATCTCTTTAAATGGCCTGGAGAGCATTGCTGAAAGCCAGTGGACACTAGGATGGATGAATCAGTGGTAATGTACAGCACAAAACAATCACTCAGAAATTTCCTTTCAGGATATAAAAGGTCTATCTCATTCTTACATGAGATACACTTAAACTCAAGTGTAAGGTGAAGGAGGACACATGACCACATTCACAGAGTTCTGCTTTATTCCAGAAGACTGGCAAAAGTTGAATAGTGCTAAAGTTTCAGTGACTATAATCACTCACCAAAATTAGCTATAATTTAGTCACAGAAAAATGTTTATGGAACTGTCAGGTGACCCTCCAAAGCAACAAAGAGCACACACTCTCTTACTGCCTCTTCATAAAAAGGTTACAGAAAACTCTGTCCCTACCTAACCTCCAGTATGTATTCTTTTATGCCATAAACAAACACATGTTCTAATTTTTTCATTTTTATCTTTTACCACTAAGGTCCCCATGCCTCCTAAAATTTTAAGATGTCTCCCAGGACTTGGGGGGAACACGTACATAAACCCAGGGATGAGCTTTTTCTCTGAGCCACACGATATATCCACAACATAACCAATCACCCCTCTGTCTTTCTAGTGCATCTAACAGAATGTTTCCTACATCCCTCTGGCAGTAACATAAGAATAGTGCATTAAAATAATCCAGTCCACAGACCAAGATCAAAAGTGTATATGGAATAAATAAAATGGCAGTAGTAGTAAACATGTCCTTCATTGCATTAATCACAATATTTTTTTCTCTTCATCAGTTAGCAGATGATTCAACAAACACACTAAAAGTGCAAAACCTGATTCTCAACAAACCTGGGCTCTGCACAGGCTTTTGTTTCTCATAACTGAAAGCTAAATGCACTGAGGTAGCACGCCAGATACCAGGATTTCACTTGAGGGTGTTTGTTGTTAAACAGGCAATCAAAGCCAGTAGTTAAAGAGCACAAATTGCCAAACATCAGACCACACTCATTATGTCTAACATCCTCCATGTAAAAGGATAAGGTAGCTTTTAACCAGCAAAGGACATTGAAACTGAAGGCAGAAGTGATGGCACTTGAAAAAAACATTCCTGCTTTCTGGTATCTCTACTGATCCCCTTCCTTCCCCACCAGCTATCGCAGTAAAGTCGATTATAACGCTCCATTTGTACATGTGTAAAATGCACAGGTGAACTGCTCAGGAACCAGGCATAAAACAGTTATGAGAAACAACCATGCTATCAAAATAAAAAAAGAGAAAACCACAAAATTTCCAAGGACAACAAATATACCAAACTAAAACCAAAGAACGACCAACCAAACAAACCCACCAAAACAACAGCAGAAGTCTTTGTCAGAACTGGCTTAAAAGTGCCAAAGAGAAAAAGAAATATTGCAGCATATCATCAGTATGAAGCACTTGATAATCCTCTTTTGATGTTTCTTGTAGAACTCTAAAGAATTCAGAGACAAAGAAAGGTGTGATGCTGCAGGATGGGAGGTGTCAGAGTCCCTGTCCTGGCAGTTTACCCAGTGGTATCTGCAGACAGGGCTGTCCTCACTGTGCACATATTCCTGCAAGATCCTCCTCCTCAGAAGTACACCACTATTCCAGAGTTGTGTCACTTTGGAAGAAACTGAGACAAAGCCTGATTTGCACTTATGTTTCAAGTAGGGCAAAGATTTTTGAAAGCGAGGAAACTAAACCTAAACCAGCCGTCCAACCCCAAATATGTCTAGAAGTCAGGACCAGAAAAACTTGCAGAAGAAATAAGACCAGCACAAAAATCTCCTGTAAGCCTACCAACATGACTGTTATTGCTGAAGCAGATGTCAAGAGGCAGTTCAAGATAAAAAGCTGATGCTTGATGTAAAGCTATAGATCTTCAAATGTGCCTGTGAACTTCATAGTTTTAATCTAACCTAAGCCAAAGCTTTATTATCTCTACTTTGCAATAACCTAACTGATGTCAATGATACTGTACAAAAGAAAATTCAGGCTCCAACCTTTTGTTTTTATTGCCGTCTTCATCCCAATCAAATATTTCTCCTGGATAAATTCTCTCAAGTGTTCTCCCATTCTCTTCTGTAGCCAAAAGTGGTGTGACCCTTCAGATGAACATCTCTCATTGTCTCAACCTCTGAGCCCACTTCATTCCTGAAACTGTTCTGGGTTCCTGCAGAAACTTCAGCACTTGGAGACTGAACATTTTTTAACCCCGTTGCAGTGTTGATACTTTTCATTAACATTACACTGTCCCCGTCTAACCTGAGAGCTGCCCAGCATTTCTTACCCTCCATCTTCACTCTTAAGGACTTTAGTCCTGCAAAATTGCTTGAATTAGAGGCTATTTCACTCTCATCCCTCTTGTTGTGGCTGCCACTCCGAACACATTAGTTCAAGTGAGGACAACATGGTTTTTATTGTCCAAAAATAATACTATTCCACCTCATCTTTTCTCTTTTTGTACCACTGCAGCTGCCTTCCTAGATGCTGCAGACCATTTTCTAGCATCTTCTGAAGCAGGAATATAAGAAGAAAGAAGCATTTTCACCTAAAACCCACCGTCAATACAGAAATTTGATCAATCTCACCAATCTCACTGCTTACAGTCAAACCATTTGTTTCAATGAGCTTTTAGGTTCCACCTTTGGGCTCCTGATGGTGCCAAAAGAAATAGGTGAGAAAACTTGCTTTGCTTATCATATTTCATATAATTCTTATTGGCACTATGACAAACCTGATAAAAAAGTTGAGGTGAGATTTCAGAACTATGCAGCAGTGGGAATGCAATTGAAAAATGGTTGGGGTAATTCCAACAGGGCTGGCATGTTTGGGCAAGGAAAAGGAGTCATGAGTGTCCTTGTGGGTGCAGAGTTTAGGACTATCACAGGCTTTAGAGGAGAGGACAGATTAAGCCAGCTTGGGGAAAAAGCAAAACAGAAAAAAGGACAAAGAGAAGCATTCCCTGAACACTCTCCTCTCCAGCAATCCCTTCTGTTTCACTGGGTTTTGAGGCCATTTTCCCCATGGGTAGAGTAATGACTGAAGAACAAAAACCAGAATGCAATTTCTTGTGGTCAGAAGAGTAGGAGACTTTCAATTACTACTGACAGTACGAATATACATTAGTCATTCATACATTCACAGACTTCAGGCACACAGGAGCTCAATGTGCCATGCTCATTCCAAATGTATCCTTCAGGCACAGAAATATTCCTTTTTCTTTCTATTTTTTTCCCTGTTCAGTTTTTTGTACTTCTATTGTAAACAAATGCAAATGGAAAAATGATGTACTAATTATTATATGGAAAGCCCATAGCAAACTCAGTTTCAGACATGAGCTATTTTACTGTATCATCTCTTTTTGATGATGCTGGTGTTAAAAATAAAGAATGAATCATTTAGCAAAAGGACAAGCTAAACAAATCTTGCAGAAATTTCTTCTCATGCTCAGGTAATCACCACAAACTCTGTGCAATGCAGAGAAACCTCAGGTAGCTTTCAGTGAACATTTCTCCTTTGACTTCTCAGCTCAGTAAATCATCTTAAGAGAGAACTCCACGATGCCACAATAGATTTCTCCTGACCTCCAAGCAGTACATTTACAGCCAGCTTGAATAGCCTTTGTATCCCAAACTGCAAGCATGAAAGTTGATATAATCCATGAAAGCTTACCAAAAGCATTGAGACAGATATCTCTAATATTAGATAAGAAAAATAGATACCATAAATCCATTAAAAACACTCCCCTGTTTGGAACCCAATGACTGTAGCAATTGGCTGTGGAATACATACTGAATACAAAACATCTTCTGCTCTTGGTTTCTGGTTTAGCCAAAGGGGGAAATAGAAAGGGGAAAAAAAAATGAAAACCAATAGCATATGATTTTTATTCAGGTATTCACAGGGGGAGACTTGAGTGTTGGTAATCTCAGGCCAGCTGCAGTCAAACAGTGACTATCTGCTACTTAATTTAGACATTCTTTGAGATATTGCTCATATGTCTGGGCATCTGGGCTGAATGGACCACTGAAAAGTACAGCTGAGAGTTACCACTGAGGGCAGTATTTGCTCTGATGGTGCACTGAAGCATTTAAGAATTCAAAAACTCTGGGTAACCTTCCCCAGCCACCTGAGGCACCACAGTTTAAACCAGACACTTCCACAGACAGTGAAAGCTGGCTTTCCTTTCATCTCTTTCTTGGCCAGTGTGACTATTAAGGGTGTGACTATTTAGGATACTTTTGATTCAGATTTTAAGCATTTTTTCACTAAGTCCTCTCTGAGTCCTGTTTTCCAAGTGTGCTCAGTGTTGCACCAGAGCACTTAAAGAAAAAATTCATGAGAGGATTTTTAGAAGAAATGACTAGATGCCTCAAACTGATGAGGACCAACCCTGGATCTGCTTGTTCTCCATCCATATCACTGCAGAAGAACAATTTCAAATTGTCCTTTTAAGTAATCACACGTTCAGGAGCTGTCACAGAGAAGGGCTCAGAACCTCCTAGTAGATTTTTACTAGTACAGTGCTCTTTAATTAACACAATGCTCTCCCTGGAAGAAACTTCCACCTAAAGACAGCGAAGCCACAAAACTCTCTTTCACATAACATCAAGAGACTCAGGGTAGGAAAGTCTAATGACAGAGCAATACCTGGTTACTTGGTGTTTACAGCATTTTGCACCTTTCTGTAGGAGAGTGACACATATAGGAATTTTCTAATGAGTTTTCAGTCAAATCATTCCACTGGGAATAAACTTAGAGCACTTACAGGAAACTGGGGAGTTAGACTGAATAATAAAAATACTGCTTTGGCTCTTGAGCTTTTTGCACCTTCATTTTGAATACTTCCTTAGCTCCTACTCATTTTGTAACTACATAATGGCTGAACCATGCTCTACTCACAGCAATTCCCATTTATTTATGTTGGCTCCAAATTGCCCAAAAGTTGGATAGCTAGGGTGAAGTAGAGGGCTATTTTCCTTATGAATGGAATGAAAGAACCAAGTGGAAATGAAGTGGCCCTCAATGTTGTTTTCCCACTCCTCCTTATGGGCTGTTTTGTGAAATGCATACCTCAGTTTTGAGGAATCTTTGGGTCACTGCTCATTCAGGCTGAACTCAGTACAGCTTTATCTATACTTTATTACACATGAAATTTAGGAATCATGTTTTTGAGGCACCTTTACTGCCATATTCTTCATTTCTGAAAGGAATTGCTAGAGACAGAGAAGAATAAAGCTTGAGATCCAAAAACATAAAGTGATTCATCGAGCGAGCAAGCTCGGGTAGCTCCAGTTCCTTAGCAAATCCATCAAAGCCAGAGCATAAGAAAAAGCAAAACAGCAAAATGGTACAAAAACACCTTCTCTGAGGTCCCAGCCTTCTGACATTTTTCAAGAGCAGTTTAAGAACAGAAAAGAACACTAAAAGAAAGTGAGAAACTTTGGAACTAGGTAAAGTTTTTATTCTTGTAGTTGAAAAGGAAGCAATTCCTGGAGGTCAGCTCCATCAAGGAAACTCAATTCACTGTTCAAGCCTTTCACTTTCAAAGCTCTGATGCACCTCTTAAGAACCTGAAAGAGTCCTCTGCTTCTGCATAAATCACAGTGCAGACAGTTTCTTTCAACACATTATTTTCTTTACCCATTTATTGGTGTGGTGGCAGGCTGCTTAATGGCATAAGGCTCTAAGTAAACAAGTACATAAATAAATAAATAAATGCCAAATAACAAAATCTAAGTAGAGAGATTTAAACATGATGCAAGGAGGAAAATATAGATGATAAATTCTGGTGGCAAAAGGTGACGTTTTTGAAATATTCAGCTAAATAAATATAAGGCATTCCGTTCTAAGGAAGAAAAGGAAAAATGACTGGCAGGAAAACAGCTACATTTTGCAACAGTAGTGCATTTGTGAACATTTCATCATCTCCTTTCCCTTTGCTTCTCCCAAATTTTGCTTCTCCCTCAGTAGTTATGAAGCTAAAAATAATATTATTCAGGAACAGACAAAGCTACCAAACAACAAACACCACACTCCAGGAGTGCAATACCCAGCACAGAGGGCCAAAGTGAGCTGCCTGGCTGGTGTCACACAGAGGAACCCCCATGTCACAACTGATTTCCAAAAAAATGAAGCAGGACTAACAAACGAGCCAGGGAACAGGCCTGAGACCATGAGGTTCTGCACTGGGCTCCTGACAGAGCCCTCCTGCTGGAGCCACTGAAACACAGGGAAGAGGGGCTGCAAGCCCAGCAAGATTTCTACTCCACTTCTTCTCAAAAGGCTTCAGCAGGTCCAGGCTGATCCCATGGGCCAGCCAAACATCACCACTGAAGGTGAAGGCAGGGAAGACAGAGATTCCTTGTGTTGGCCATTGTAGCACCCAGCAAGACGTGGGCTGATGGCAGCTCAGCTCTATACTGTTAACAGGTTTCCCAGGAAAAGTGAGAAGCTCAAACTTTCCATACACAGGGCTATCCAGACAATGAAAGCTGTGCACATGTGGGAAAAGGCTAGCTGAGATCCTTGGATTCTTAGTCCTTTTCCTCTTATCTCCTTAGCTTTAGAGACTATGAGGAAACTCACCAGAAAATAACTAGCCACTCATATTTCTTAAAATGGGCTTCTGCAGAAAGAAGAGGGTGCTACATTGGGCAGAAAAATACCTAATAATTTGTTTTGATAGGCTAGTGGGGTAGGGTCAGGGGCTGAAATACTACCTTGAAGTCTGATTCTGCACCTCTTGGGTCCCATTTTTTTCTGAACAATTGCTCAAGCCAGCAGAAGTCTTTTCAACAGGTATTTTTATGTGCAGCCCTTTTGAGACACCCTCGGTGTAGGAGGAACTATGATTTCCAGGAAGGTACACCAAAGCTGCAAGTTTAGTGGTGCCTGTTTCCCTCAAATTGTGTAAAACATAACACCAAGCCCA
Source organism: Vidua macroura (assembly GCF_024509145.1). Taxonomy (NCBI): domain Eukaryota; kingdom Metazoa; phylum Chordata; class Aves; order Passeriformes; family Viduidae; genus Vidua; species Vidua macroura. Next base: position 2,054,960 of record NC_071573.1, on the reverse strand, counting down.
TTTAAATTCATTTGAAAAACAGTTTTAAAAGATTATGTCCTTCATTAAACTCTCAGCACTCCATCTACCAAAGGAAGGTTTTTAACACTTTCCTCATATGCCAGTGCCACAAGCCTATCAAATTCTTTTCTTGAAAGCTAAGGCTTTGCTCTCAGAAGAACAATTTTATGCTGCATACTGAAGCTAATTGTTGAAACCCATAAAAATCAAGTTGGGTTGAGCTGCCTGATGATGAAATATTGTGGTATAATCTGAGTTAAGAGGAAGACTTTGTCTTTCCATGCATTTTATTGTCATCTAATTTTAAACAAATTGTTTTCATTAGTCAAGAAACTACGGATACACTATTGGCAAAGCACAGCAACTGTAAAACTGGATGAAGAGTGGAACTAAACAAAGCTCTGATGCATTCCTGCTGCTGAGTCTATAAAGTGGGATTAAAAGCACATTTTATAGAGCAGATTTTTTGCATGGGTTTATTTGTGGTTAGGACTTGTGATAAGGCAACATTGTCTTCAATCAATACCTGCCAGAAGCAGCAGGGATAATCCTTTCTAACTGAGCTGAACACCCTTATGGTGTCATCTGGACTCTTCCCTTAATTTGCTGTTGTTCCAGCAGGGAATTCTAGTTCTCACAGCTGCTTCACATCAGGTGCTTCTGGTGAGCAAGTCCTTTGATGCAATTCCACTGACTCAAACTGCAGTTGCCAAAAGCTTGGCACATCTGCAAAGCTCAAATTATTCCAGCTCTGCAGAACCATAAATGCCTTATATGTCTTCACAGGCCTCAGTTTTCCTCTCCTTGCAACTCTTGAGTTTTTAAGAACACTCCCCCTCTTGCTACAAGCCCATATCAACTTTTCTCTCCATTGGGTGATAGTCAGTGGATAAGTGAATAGTGGTTTTAGGCTTTGGGTGGGATAAGATCACTGAACTCAGCTGGAATTTTGCTTCTGGCAACTGTATAGCCAGGAGCCTGAAGCTTTAACACAGTTTGCCCCACAGCAAAGAAAAGTGTGTTCTTAGCATGGCAGGAACTCAATTGAATTTAACAGAGCTTATCCCAAGGGGCAAGAATGCCTTGCAGAAATGCTGAAATTCCAAAATAAGGTGCCTTGAAAAGCTTCTCCATACCTGAATGCCTGCACTGTGTAAGTGCTTACATAGACATGCAAATTGCAAGATGAGGTTTTGAAAGCTTGGTCATACAAAAAGACCTACCCCGATGATTACTGAGAATAGAAAATCCTTGGCTTAGAATTTTAAAAAGTTCCAAAGAGAAATGAGACTAAAATAAAACAACATACAGAAATAATAATAACAAAAAAACCCAAACAAACAAACAAAAAACCAAACAAACAAACAAACAAACAAAAAAAAAAAAAAAAACAAAAAAAAAACAGAGGATGAATCATACTTGCTAAGTCCTGGTTTGGGTTTGTTTAAAGAGAAATAGGCTTTCTGGGCCTGCCAGATGGAGAACATAAAGCAAAAACTCCAGGGAAGAGAAACTCCCTTTCTAATTTAGAAAAAAAATTCAAAGCCAACTGACTAAAAGTAAAGAAGCTGTGCATGGCACGAATGAACGGGTGCTACCACTTGGAAAGAACATAGTCATTAGTTTTATGAGCTGACATTAATTAGCTCTGTTATTTCTATTGGTACCAGTTAAGCTCTAGGCAAAGGCGCCTTTCATGTTGGATACGGCATGTGTTTATGGAAGAAAAGTTAATTTAATGCTCTCTCTAGTTAAATACCATGCTAATCATTATTAATGCTGGGCAATTTTGTAGTTTAAAACAATACAAAACAATCTGAGGATTTAGTCCGAAAAAATACCTGTTGTGAGCCCAGTTTGATAATTACAATTTAGGATGGTTTGGTGTGTGAGGAGCAGCCTTTCCCCAGGCATACCATCCCCTTCGCCCAGCTCTCTGCCAACAAAAAAAATCAGGGCAAATAAGGGCAAGGTATTTACAGCCTGGGAGGAGAGAGGTCAGTGAGAACCTGATATGAATCTTTCATCCTGCTGTTCTGATCTGTAACAGCCTGTTTGGTCTGTCTCTGCAGCATCTCTGGGAGTTACATGGGGATGTCTGGGTCCTGCTCTCAAAGTATGACTGCGACTGCACAACCAGAGCACCACTGCTGCAACAATGCCTACCTGCAGAAAATGCAACAGGAGGTTTAGCCTCCCTTTCTGCAAAGTAATAAAACGTTCTGCTTGGAATTTTTGCAGGGGTGGTTGTGGTAGAAATAAAAAAAAAAAAACAAAACCAAAAAAAATCACTGAGTTGCAGAAGAGCTCTGTTGTATTTAACAGAACCTTTGTGACTGCAGTTAATGAATATTTTACATGAGGCCAGAAGTCATCCAAATTGGGAGTTGAAAAAAAAAAAAATCTAAGATGTTGGGAAAAGCAGGCAGAAGAAAAAAATGCAAATTCTGCAACTTTGTCATTAGCTGCAGACTCGGAGTCTTCATTTCATTATCTTTAAGTGCCTAGCTGTTTGTGCTGCCGAGAGAATCTGCAATAAAAAGAGAAGCACAGATGTTTTGCTTTACCAGGCTAGGAAAAACATCCCTTGAGCAGTAGACCTGGACATTATATTTAAAGGGGAAAAAAGGAAAACAAGAGAAATATTAGAGAAAATGAAAACTTCAGAAATTAGACTTTACCAGAGGCCTGGGTATGGAGAAGGGTAGGAGCTTTACCATGAACAGTCAAGAGAAAAGATGTCTGAAAGGAACACAACAGCAAGAATGGAGGGAAAAAGAAAATTTTAAAAGGTATTTTCAGGATGGTGCAGGGGAAACTTGGGAAAAGACATCTTGGGAGCTCTCCCAGGATCAATGACCTGAGTTTGATGTGATCCAAGAGAAGAAGGGCAGTGTTTCAGATCCATAGAACACACAAGGCAAATTGTAGGACCTTGCACGACTAGAATAAATGTGCCTCACTTCAACCCAAAGGAAATTAGCACAATACACTTGAGAAAACATTTTACCAGTGTAATGAAAAAAGAGCAATTAACACTCATACAGCATGTAAAATCTTAAGGTGAATCTTCCCCCATGAAATGGCAGATCTGCAGCCAATTGCAGCTACTCAGATCAGAATAAAATCTGGCATTTTCTTTGGAATAGCTGCATATTCTACAGGAACGGTAATGAGAACTTGGATTTTATTGTGTCTAATAAAGGAGTCTCAGAATAACATCTTAAGAAGTAATTTAACTCATTTACACACTGGATAAGCAACCATTGTAGCTATAATATCATTATTTAAAAAAAAAATAGGTATGAACTATTAAGATCAAAAAAAAAGAAAACCAAAAACAGAGGGAAGAGCAGCAATGGCTGTAAAACTCTGCCAGTGTGCAAAATAAACCCTAATTTAGACTTCAGCCATACAGCTCTGGCATCCAATTCAGAACGTAGTTCCACAGCTTCAAGTTGTTCTATAAATGTGCATCTTAACATTCCAATTGAAGGAATAAAAGCACAATTGTACATCCCTGGAACCAGACATCCAGTGGTTCCAGCTACAATACAGCCCAAGAAGTGAATTTCTGTTTTGGGCTGTGTATGGAACCAGGGGAGAGAGAAAGTTTGGGTGAACCACTTCTTTCTCCTCCATCCTTTCTAGTGTTTTTCATGCCACAGCCATTAGCACTTATTCATAAATCCTCTGTCTGTTGTTGGTTATAAAAGTTATACCAGTAAGAAAATATTCTTTTTGGACTCTGCCAGTCTTGTATTACTTTGTACACTAGAAATTCAGCAAGAAAAACTCTTTTCTATTTAGGCTCTGTTTACAAGACAGATTCTAACTCAGTCATTGGGAAATCGTGAACCACTCACCCCAAGCACAAGACTGGATTAAAAAAATATATTTGTGTATTTGTTTGCAGTTTTCTGGGCAGCAGGGCACATGTTTCCAAATTTGCTTCCAACATGGGGATACACAGATACCTGCCTTTAAACAACAGCTGAGGTTCTCATAAAGGAGCTCACCTAGAAGAATTAGGGCTTAGTAGAAGAAGCAGTCTCCAAGATCCATGGCAAGATGGAGTTAGCATCAGAAATGAGCAAATGCTTCCAACACTGACCTCTTGCAGAGATGAGAAAAGGTGCACTGAGCACACGTTCAGGTTACTCAGAGCAAAGCAACACGAAACTTACTTTATCTTCTATGTCTTGCTAGATTAAATTCCCCTTTGCACAGGAGATTAAACTGAAATCTAAACATCTCTGAACATGACATAACTTTTAGACAATAGGAAGAAATGCATAAGACCTAAAAAAACTGGATGGTTAAAGTTTAGTGCTTCCAACTGCAAAACTGAAGGCAGTAAGAACCATAGGTGCTCAGATTCCTTGGAAATTCAAACACCAGAAAGCATGAATCACTTATTTCAGTAATACAACAGCGAACAAAAGCACATATCAAACATTTAAACAACTCCTCTCTCTCCTAACTCAGCACATAAAGAAGAAAGAATAAAAGAGAATGAGAGGAAGATGGCCCAATACTTTCCAGGAACAGCTGCTTCAATCTCTGATTATTCCATTGTGCATGCTTTTTTCCAAAAGCTATCAGGTAATTACTAAAAAGGATGACATCAGAGCACTCCACAGCATGACTCCATGGTTCAAGACACTGACCTGGTTAACTCCTCCTCCTCACAACTGTCTGGTTTGAAGAGCTATGTGCTTTCCTCATCAATAACAACAACCTTTATCTGGGAAATCATTCCCAAGGTTATGACTTATGGCTGTGAAATACCAAGCATGTAAAGGAAATAATCTGCTCGAGGAATCCAAAGTTTGCTGCAGGTTTCTAGGTTGCTGACCCTGGGGAGGAATGGGAGCTGCAATTCTCCAGAGACACAAGAATGATTAAAATACACACAGCAGGAAGGAGGAAACAAAACCACCACGACAAAAAATAACCACAACCCAGCAACAACACATGAATCAAGTGGGAAAAAAAAAAAAAAAAGATTCCTATGTCCTATGGGCTGGCTACAGAGGTAGTTGGGAAAAAGATTCCAAAATATCCCTCTTGGAGAGTTCGATAATATCGGCATGCAAAATTTAACAGGACACGCCAGGAATTAATGATCTGTCCTTGAGAAGACAGGCTTGCTCTGTTGAAGCAGGACTGCTCGAGAATGTTCTGTTCTCTCAGAATGAGAAATATATTGTGAGAAAAGAAAAGGGAATAAAAGGGAAAACAAAGCTTCAAACTAGCTCTATAAATTATAGGTTTAAATTTCTTAAGAGTGAGATGAAAGAGCATGTATCCTGTGTGGGTCCCCTAGGAACACTGTAGCTTGCTGGGAAAATGCCATTTTTCCCCAGCAGGATTCCAGGGTCACTCAGATGTTTTTGAAACCAAGTGGAAGCAAAAAAAGTACAATCCTTCAAAGACAGTTAGTGATATCTGATACCTAAGATCAAGACAGAAGAGAATCTTTGAAATACTGGAAGTGACCCACCAGACGACTTATATTTATTTTTATTTTTGGATATTTCAGTGTGACTGATGTATTGAAAAATATGGCATAGAAGCTGAAGTCATAAAGACTAGAGGCACAAAAGCACATAGCCTGGGTAGATAGATTTGGACATTACAAGCAAGTACTCCAAAGAGCATTTGCTCCAAATAAGTCATGTTAGGAAGATCTTTTTTTTCCCCATGCTAATAAATATCTATCAGTAGCTCTGTCTTCAGAACAGATTCATGCAAACATCTATTTCCCTGGGGTCCAATCATGATCAACACCAGCACAGCTTCATCACTGTTAACAGCACAAGCTGGAGAGCAGTCCTTAGCAGATGCTCCTTCCAGCCTGTCATTACAAAGGGGGCAGGAACACAGTCTGATCCCCAGCGTGGAGAAAGTAGAAACCTAGACCTGGAAAAATGCTGGAGCAAAACTGAAGTAACTATGTCACTGTGTCTCGGAGCTAACTCATTGTTTTCTCCCTCCTCTGAATCTGACATTCCTAAGGTTCAGTGCACCTTTCTCCTAACCCAGGAAGCATCTGCTTAGATAATGTGGCTACAGCTACAAAATTAGATTAACTGGATTAACCCATTTACAGCTACATCACCTCCCTGACCCACAACACCACAGTAAGTAAATGCTGAACAGCCAGTCCAGCAGTGCTAAAAGGTCATTTTTCTCAAAATCTATTTCTTAATAAAATATTTATTCTACAAGATCAGACACAGAAACAAGCACAACTCTGGCAGCTGATGTAATATTTATTATCTTTTATAAGTGAATCACAATAAGAAACATTCTGCCCACTAATCTTGCACAAGCCTAATGCTCATGCTACTGAAAAAACCTGCAAAATCCAAATGGATGCATTTACACATTTGAGGTTTTCTAACCCTGGGTATCTCTTACAGCCTACAACACTGCTGCTACTCCTTTAAATACTAAAGGTCACAATGCCTTTAAAACATCCTGGTTATTCCCCTACTACCTTTAGGCCATTCATAGGGGCTTCCATAAGGAATTTACACATTTAGTGATCGTGGTAAGAATTTTCATGGGTTTTACTGTCAATTTTAGTCCAATACTACTTCACTCTAGCAAAAGGATGCACTTAAATATGAAAATAAACCTCAGTGCATGCTTTGTGTATTCAGTTTCATGGTCCATGATCTAGAACCATCTTGCATAGTGAAGAATATTGCAGAGTGCCTGACTGTTGGGGCACTCCCATGGGAATTTCTTCCTCATTAATGAGGCACAAGCTAGATTTTAATATTGATGTCCCAAAAACACTTTGAAAGGAAATAGTTTGATTTGTCTCCTTGACTTTCCCTCAGTCATTTCTCTAAATATTTAACACCACATAGTGACATTTATTCACATATAATAGTCATGTTAAGGCAACATCCTCATGCCAGCAAAAGAAATCAAATATTGGGAAACTGCGTGTTTGCTCATGTACAGAACTCATTCAGTGGCTCTTTGCTAACAGCCTGGGGAAGGAAGCTGAGGTCCTCAGCCTGTAAAAATATTCTGATGCCTCAAGGACAGCAAACCTGGGGGAATTTAGATGTCTTGTTAGGTTGTGGGGATTTTCTGTTTGGCTGAGAGGTTGGTTGAAGCGTGCAAATTCTATTCTGTACAATTTTGCTAGTAGTACCCCAATTTTTGTAGAAAAGAGACTCTGAAACATCTTCCTAAATTACCTCTTTCTTCTTTCATTTCAGAAAATTAGCAAAAGGACTGAAACTAATTATCCTCTACCTGCCCATTTATCAAATAGATGAGCAACATTTGAGAGTACAGTTGTCAAACAGATTTCGTGATTACCTTAGCTTAATTAAGAAGAGGGAAAGCAATGAATCTTAAGCTAATTAAACAGACATCCTCAGCTTCAAAGCCCTTTGCCTTGGTGCTTGTCTGCAATTGCCCAGCTGGAGAACAGAACTAGTACAGAGATTTGATTAGGACAGGGCTGTGTTTCCAAGCCCAGGGTGGAACAGTGCAATGCAGAGCAGCTACCAGAGAACTTGCACGGAGCAAATCAAATCCTTGCAGGACATTATTTGTTTTACAGGCCCCAATTGATAATGCATGGCTAGACACACAGGTTTGCCTTACTAGAGAATTTAGAACCTCTTTTTTTTTTTTTTTTCTTCTGTTGCTTTCAGATACTCTTTGCACAACTTTTAACAAGACAAAGCTACCAATTATTTGAATGTAAATGTTACAATTATTTAAACAGTATAGGAGCCTATTCTGAGTACAAGACAAAATTTTAAGAATTAAAAAAAAAAAAAAAAAAAAAAGAAAATTCAGCTTTCAATAACTTAGAGGGCAACAATTGGTCAGACTTAAGTTCATGGCCAAAGTTAAACAAAGCCAGTATCTTGTATGTACAAGTATTTCTTGATGCAATTTTCATTCCAGGTCTGAAAATTGTATTTTCATGTCTGAAAATATTTAGACATGCTTTAATTCAAATGGTTTCCCATTTTGAAAGCACACTTTTATTTATTACCACGAAAACATGAATATACCAGATGGGAAAGGAATACTCTGCTAGTCTTATGAAGCTTCTTGTACACAGCCATGCCAATGCTGAAAATCACAGCCCAAAATAACTCCCCTCTGTTCATCACGCAGCCTACGGTAGGCAAAGCCTGTCATTCAGGGAGGGTTTGAAGAGACTTCATTCCTTACCTTACTGGAAACATTCCACTGACTTGGCAAACAGCAACTTTTCCAGGAAACCTCATGCACATACCGCTGACAGATCAGCTTTGCATAAATAAACCTTATGAAACCTCTCTTATGTCATCTTTCCCAGAACTGGGTACTTAAAGAACATACAAAAGGCAAGTTAAAGACAAATACTGACTCTGCTCTCAATTACATCTTGTGCAACAGGCAGAAAGCTTAGCGTTGTCTTTGGAAGATAATGTGAAAGAAGTATTGTATTGCAGTTGCTACGAGCATGCAATTGTGCACAAAGAACTAATAGCCAACAATCATCAGGGATGTGCAGCTGTGATGAATTTCAGATGGCTAAATTTTAAGCATTTAAGGCTTTCAGGAGGTTGGTTAAAAGGAGCAAAGCTGAGAAGATATAGCTATAGCAGCCACAAATACCTAAAAAGTATCCAGCAATGGAAGCTTCTGCTTATTAATCTCACAACTACAAGAGAGATCAAAGCAAGACAGAGGAATTACTAGGGCTACTATCAATCCTCGAAAAATCAAATTCCAGTAATTACAGAATTGATTACAAATGGATGTTTCTTAAAGATAGCAGGGATGAAAACAAAGGACAGAAAAAAGGTGTGGGCTAGAAATAATGCTGGGCAAGTGGGGAAGGATGATGTGACACCTGGCACTTAGAAAAAGCATTTTCATTAGGTCAATATTCATTCCAGCAACTCCTAAGAGTTCTTGTCAATCTTCTACTTGTGGTAAAGCTAAGAGACTTCACAACCTTCCTGCTCTCCCGATTTAAAGACACATCAAGGGTGTTCCCACTCTCTCTTCAGTCCAGAGGTCTCCAGAAAAGGAGAAAGAGGTAGAAATCATATTGTCCTTTGATCTTTCTCTGGGCAGGGAAACCTTGTCTGGGTTTGGATGACAGGGCCTCTTCCAGCATCTCCAACTGTGCTCCTGTGACTGAGCCAGCCAGGACATGTCCCAGGAATATTAAAGAAAGATCAATCATTGAAGACCATGCACACAAAGACCTGAGATACTTAGGATGAGTTAAGTATCTTCCCACATACAAAAGAATAAAAAGGGTCAAATGGGCATGGGTGAATTCTGGTGTAGGATTTGGTGTGGTAAAAATTTCTTGTAATGCAAGAGAACAAACAGAAACTGCTTTCATAGGATTTTTGAAAGGCTTAAGTGTTGATTCTGGGATGATATCACCAGATTTGAGCATTTAGAGTTATCATGCAGCAAGAATCAGGTCTTTGGTAGCAGGAGAAATAACTGCATTTGCCATTTATAACCAGACTCCAGCCCCTTTTTACCTTTTAGCCAAAAGCCATGCCAGGAAGTCTGGCGTGGCACTGAAGTATGGCAAGGGAAATTTATGCATAATGACATGATGACAAAATGTCTACTGGTGCATGACAGGATGAGAAGGGTCAGGCTTTTCAATCAATTAATTGGTAAATTGGATGTGTGTTGTTTAAAGGAGCTGTAGATAATAACGTGGACTAAAGTTCACAGCAGACAAACCCCACCAGGAGCCCATCCCTGCCTAGGCAGCAGGATCCTAGCACTTCCTTTATTTCCTTTTTCATTTCTATTAATAATGTCTCATCATTTTACTAAAGGAAACACAAGTGATTGTTTAGGATCAAGGCTGGTGTGTGGACTGCAGGTCTGGGTCTTTGTCAGCCGAGAGAAGAAACGCCTGGAGGAAAATCAGTCCTTTGCAGACTGGCTATTAAAGGATAAAGGCAGAAATGAAAGGCATCAAGATGATAAAGAGTTGAACAATTTGGATGACTTTATTTACAACAGGGGTGTCCAAACTTAGAAGGAAATTACAACATCATGCCAGAGACACAAATCTACACAACAGCTTGAGAAATTAAATGCCCAGGGCCAGACAGTTTGCTGAGTGCCTGAAGACTATAAAGGAAAAGGAGCAGAGCCAAGGAAAAAAGCTGTTAATCCTAAGGAGTAAGACAAGCTATTCCCACATGATCCATCTTCCAAAACAAAAATAAAGTTAATTCTCACTGCACCGCCGAGTAGCTCAGGGTTCAAACACTTCCCGAGCCAAGGAGCAGAGCTGTCTTTAGCACCAGGACTGGCGACACACCAGGACAGTCAAAAAAGATCTGCAAGGCAGCCCCAGTCACCAACCTGCATGATCAGCCCTGAAGCATAAGGTAAAGCTGGAATAACATGTGATAAGTACAGACTGAATAAACCAGAGGACTGGCTTTGTGAAGAAGGTTTACAGTTTGCAATCTGTTCTTTCACAGCATTCTTAAATGGTAAACAAGTGGGAGCCTGCAGCTACATTCAGAATTGATTATTTTAAAATTTATTTCATGTTGGTCAAGACCTTTCATGTGAGATTATTCTGAGAAAAAAGGAGAAAAAGATAATGAGTTCTGAATTAATAACCACCTAAGAGAGAAGAAAAGACATAATTAATGACTGCCTTTTAGAAAGAAGATTACTTACAAGGAAGTAATTTCAGTGATCAATACTGTCAAATACATTTTTTTCAATGACTGAGCTCTAAAATGGACAACAAGGTGATGGAATATGCCCAACAGCCTAAACTTAAGTACTTTAAGCTAAGGAGAAATTTATGAGAAATCCAAATTACTTTGGAGCAAAGATGTAAGCACAATTAAAGGCATGTATAATGAGAATAATGAGCTTTTCAGGCATACTCTGATGTCATAATTCTGGGTGACTGTAATATGGGACCAATCTACCAGTGCCCTGCATGCAATGTGCTGAAAGAGTTGAAAAACAGAAGCAACAAGAAGAACAAAACCTAAAGAATGCTGAGACACACACACACACACAAAAATCCAAATAGAAAACAGCAAACCAAATATTCAGGATATAAAACAGGGCTGTTCCCCCTCTGCATTGAGTTCATATGACTTCCATTCCCCAGAAAGAGCTGACTTGCACCCAGACATACTTGAGTCTGCTCACTGTTCCAAGCTGAAAGCTGTTTCCCCATCCAACCCCACAATCTTCACAATGAAGTCTAGACCTAAATATCTGAGAAAGCACCATTGAAAGCATGAGAGTGCTCCTGAAAGTGCTCGTTTCTTACTCTGGGAATAATCAGACTGACAATAGGAGAAAGACCGATAGCGCAGCTCACTTGTTTGCACCTCCTGCAAACGCCCACGTCCTCAAAATGCATCACTTTGCCCACTTCTGCCACCTCATAGAGGTTCCCAAAAGGGAAAATATCCTGAAAAAAGTAACTGAAATCCTACTTCTCTTTTTAACCTTGTTAATGGGGTCACACATCACAAAAATCCGTGAGACATGAGCCTCATCTTCCTAACTAATGTCGCTTTTGAACCCTGGCCATCATGCTCACTCTGGCTCTTCTGTTATTCACCTCTAAATGAGAGATTTTCTTTTTAGGCCTATGAATGCTAGCTTTCTCCACAATGAAGGGTTAATAATCTAGAATTCCAGAGAAGAAAAAGAAAGGTAATTCGATCTCTCTAAGTCAAAACTTTCCTTCTGTGCTTGGAAGGAACATCAGGAAGCCTCCTGTTTGCCCTCCCCAAGACCGTGCTACAGCTAATCATCCAAAAGTCTGCAAGTCTGTAAATGCATTTTTTCTGCTGGTGCAAAACAGATATTGATGGAAACTATAGTTGGAATAGCTCCTTTTGGAGGCTAATGATTTCTTACAGGGACCAGAAAAGTAATTCTAAAAGCAGAAAACTTTGTTAACAGGACACGACTTCCCTGGAGCAAATGTTTCAAAGCCAAGTGAGCAGCACCTAGTAAGAACCATCTTGTTAAATTCTTCCATCAGATTAGCTCTTAATCTTTCAAAGAGAAATATATTCTGAAGTATAACAAAGCCATATCCTTTATTATATCCTTGTTGGTTCAAACTCTTATACACATTTGATTTATGGTTCCAAGCAATCAAAAATTTGGGCTTCCAATTTCTCTAAAACTCAGCTTTTATCCTAAATTTCCTGCAGAAGGTACAAAGCATTGCACTCAAATACTACATTATGCATTCTTTCTGAACAAAACACTTTTCATTTGACGGGGGAAAAAAGAAAGAGACACACTCCCAGATGAAATAAATTTTATGTGCATCTACTGTCACTGGTGAAGTTGTGATCATTTATACTAAAAATTGCTTCTCATATAGTGACTGTGTAAAGCCTTCTCCCATCTTCTTGACAAGTGGCTGCTTCCATTGCCTAAAATCCTTCAGATTTAGATACTGGGACCAAACATCTGCAAATACAATTAAGGCAACCACATTTACCCAGGATATTTTACACTTTTATTACTCTTCTGTGTGGTTGATAACACGACTTTCCCCCTTGCAGTGGTGGCAGTTTCAAGTGCTGGCTTCAGAGCACTGCCTGTATCTGTTAGTCAGTGTTAGAATGTATTGTCTTCTAAAGCATTACAGATTAGCTGAGTATTAGCAAGTACAAAACTGAACATGCACATTTTTAATCCTTTTATGTGCAGCACATTTATTGGAGAGGCTGCCCGTTACTACTTTGTAACTAACATTCACAGCCACAGTACAAAATCTAATGTGCACTACAGAAAATGGCAATCAAAATGAAATGATGTTGAAATAGTTCAATTCAGTCTTGCAAATTTGAATTTAAAAAGACAACAAGCAAAAAAAAAAAAAAAAAATACAGCAGTAGTCTCCTTAACTTTTCCATAAACAGTAATGCTTATTTCTCTCTCTCAAAGTCACTGTGTTTAACTCCAATGTGTCAAGCACAAGAGGAAAAATATCAGCAAAAAAAAAAAAAAAAAAAAGCCTCCTTGTGGATTGAGGAGTACATTCAAAGTGAAAATAGGATGGTAAGTGAATGAATTGCAGTGCAATAAAAGTTAATCTGTTTCAGAGCAGACAACTTGCTGCTTGAATCTAAACCCTGTTTTCTGGTAACACCGACATGGCTTGGGTCATTCTTTGCCTCATGAATTCATCTGAATGTGGCACAGACTGCTGTCTCTATCAGAGGATTGCCTTTCTCACACAATTCAGAAACAAGATAAATAATTAGCTCAATGAGATATTACTGGCAGATCCAGAAATAAATGGGAGGTTTTTGTCAGGCTGAAAGTAAATGCTACTAAGAGAGAGACAAGCAAGTGCCATACAGCATTCATCACTTGTAAGGTAAATGACTTCTTCTGAATTCACTCAGGCAGCAAATGAACAGCTGCCAATGCTGATCAGGGAGAAGTAAAATGCTGCATCTAGGGATGAAGTGTTGCTGTTTTGTTGTGGGTTTTTTCTTGTTTTCTTTTTTTTTTTTTTTTTTTTTTTTTTTAGTTAATTTCTTTCCTCCATGGAAGGAGAAATTTTTGACTTAGAGGTCAAAAAACAGGTTTCTCAGGAGAGCTTTGTGGCTCATGTGGCACTGTAAAAATGTACAAGCTATTAGCAGAGCAGTGCCTCTTTTATCCCGTGAAGTCTTACATACAGCAGAATAATGGTGGGGGGAAACCACCCACTCAGTCCTTACAAACTTTCTGGTACTTCTGACACTTACTGAGCCCAACCAGGACCTCCCAGTCACTTCAGGAAAGTCTGTGTCTGCAGGAGAAAAGCTCCTACTGAGGGAGGGAGGAAATCAGACAATGCCTCCTCCCCATTATTTTGGTACTCAGTTTTAAAGGGATAAGCTTGTTTTAGTGGGATAATAATCTGGGAAGATTTGCTGTCTTCAAAGTATAACTTCCAGTGAAGAAAGAGTCCTTACTACTGTTTGTTTTGGTGTGATACAGAAACGGAAATTGAGTAAAGAATAAAGTCAGAGAGTATTGCTCATCTCACTTTTAACTTAGGTAGTAAGCCCTGTTTTAATCATATAAAACGTGGGAGTTCTCCCACTCTTTTTGTGGCCTGTATTTATTCCTATTACTCCTAAGCAATTAGCACTATATCACCTCACAGAAAAAGAATTAATTATTGATCCACTCATAAAACATTTAAAATTCTTATAAAGTTCCCTTCTGTACCGACGTAATTATTAATTAACATCTTGCTGCCTTTCAGACTTGCAGCAGGTTTGGTGGGGTTATAGTAACAATGGATGCAGTCAGAAGAGTAAGTCAATTATTTGCTCTGTCAGGAAAATTCTCACCAAAATGCAAATGTTTTGAACATGAACATCTTGAATACTGATTCTACAATGTACGTTCAAGTTAGCAAGTGATGTATCCAGGTCCGACCTGGTAGTGATTTCTGAACCTGTATTTCCCTGGAATTCTAGATGCTTTAAGCTTCATGTAAATCTTACTGATGACATTTCTATCCAATATGCACTGAGCCAGGTTTATTGAAGGTTCAGAGAATTCAACAGGTTACTTGTAGGAAGGAGCTCTCCTACAGGGAGAATCTGACCAAAGTACTTGCACCACTTGGTTTGGGATGGGAACAATTTTTTACACTATGGAAGGTCCTCTTATAAGAATTTTCTTCTAAGTTAAAATTAGCTTTATTGAAAAATAAGGTGCTTTTTTTTTGGTTTAAGAAGTAATGAGAACCTAACCACATTCTCTCATAAGAGAACTATTAGCAGAGAGGCAAAGGCCAACTTTTAAAAAGTTCTTTAGCAGAATTAATAAAAATAAACTTTTTTTTTTTTTCTTCTTCTAGTTAAAACAAAACCAATCATTTTACATCCAAAGCATATTTCAGGAGATATCAAATTGGGAGAACAATCTGTTTTGTGCGTGTCCTGCCTTAAAAACCCTCTGAGCAAATAACTGAATAAAGAAATTTAAAATTTTAAGTGAGCTACCAAAACTGTTCTTCACACAAAGACAGTAGACTTCAGTGAAGAAATTACAGCCGAACCAAGCTAGGCTAAATATGAAAAATAATCAGTGGAAGAATGAAAAAGGAA
Source organism: Vidua macroura (assembly GCF_024509145.1). Lineage (NCBI taxonomy): Eukaryota > Metazoa > Chordata > Aves > Passeriformes > Viduidae > Vidua > Vidua macroura. The sequence continues at coordinate 2,039,817 of NC_071573.1, read as the reverse complement.
TGCTACCTAACTTGTTTTTTTACAGATGTTAGCCTTAAGTTTTTTACTATACCAGACTTGCACACTTTTATAGACTTGTACACCATTTATGCAATATTTTCACTACACTGTTGTAAAAAAAAAGACAGGATAAAAAAACCTCCAGGTGCTCAGTGTGTGGTTTCACTTTGGGCTCAGCCTTCTGCAAGGTGCTGAACACTTGTGGATGTGCTGCTGCCTCAGCTATGTATTGTCCCCCAGTCTGGGGGGGTGGCATAAACTGCCAGCTCTTTGGTTTCTTCATTCCTAGGGCCCACGAGGAGTTGTCACCCAGTTCACATCCCTCTGGTTTCCACCCCTAACTGCTTCAAAGGGTTTAAAGTTGTTCATGGTTTCCTGTGCTGCCTTGTTTTGTCAAGGCTGCTGGAATGACCTGATCAGAGAAAAGCTGGGCAGAACTAGCCCAGGGCTCATTTCAACTGAATGTGCTCGGGGTGTTTGTAGCAAAAAAGTTTGTAGACCCAAGGGTGTTTTCTGCAGGGTGCACACAAATGCCCAAAGTCAGGACTCAATGTATCTCAGGGTATAATTCTCAATTTGGAAACTCAAGATACCAAACCAATAGCCATTGGTATTCAGCAGCTGAGATGATATGAATATCTCCTTATCAGAAAACACACATAATCTTGTAGAATCTTACCATCAGGAGGAAAAAAAATCTTGTCACACTTTATCGGGGACACATACTTAGGAGAGGTCAAGCAAAAGTAGCCCCTCATGTATGTAAGACTGACAAGACCAGCAGGAGGAATTTATCAATCACTAGTCAAGATTAATCTGGTGTTCTTTTTCACAGCATAATAAGCTGTTCCTCTCATGCTATGATAAAGTTATTTTTACTTCTATTATCCTGAGGTTAAAAGAGACAGAACCAAGGTTACCACACCTGCACTTTGGTTGGGTTAGAAAATTGTTTGCTTTTTATTTTCAAGTAACCAGCTAGAATCTGTTCAAACTTAACTTGTTTTCTTAGTAAAAATTCATCTCAGGGCCTCTATGACTACTTGTTTTGGTATAACACAAGGGAAACTAAAAATAGAACAAAAAAAAACCAAAATAAAACCTCTTTTGAACACGAAACTGATGCTGGAACAGCAAACCATAACAAGGACTCCAGAGATCTGAATGCCTTTCTGTTGGCATGAAAGCACCTGGAGGAAGCTCTGGCTCTTAGTCAGAGCTAGATTTCCCACTGAATTTGATGGGCTAAGAACTCATTCTTTCCCAATTGCTGGCAAAAAAAAAAAAAAAAAATAAAAAAATAAAAATTTGCATACCTTTTCTGTACAATAACAACAGTGTCTCTTCACCTCTGAGACTGAAGCCTGTTTCCTTTGAAGTCACACAAAAGATGTGACAAACAGAGGTGAGATTAAAATAGGGGTGGGCTGTGCTTTTAAAAGTCATCTGATTGCTGGAGGAGCAGAGACCAGAATGCAACTCCTTGGGCTGCAACCTTTTAAAAAGAGGCACAGTGAACAACTTCAATGCTGAGCCAATTGATTTTGTGCACATTCCAGGTTGGTCTTGTATATTATGGTTTTGATCTGCAGTCAATTATCCACTGTAATAGCATTAAATTTCAATGTAATGGAATGATTTTACTAGGAAATGTTCATAATAGCATTAAAATACAGTCTATTTAAGTCAATATGGCACCACATAGTCTATAAATTAGTCATAAGAGCTATTCACAAGTGCAAAAATGATGAAAATGAATGCAGATTAATGCAATACAAAGGATATGGGTATTAACAACAATGCAGGCTATTTGCAATAGAATGACAATAAACAACTCCTCACATCAAAATTATTCCACTTGGCTACCACTGGTTTGAAACTGCAGCAATGTCTTGGGCAAATGTTCACTCAATTGTTATTCCAGTTTTGATCTCATCAAGAAGATCTGTGCAATTCTCCAAATTTTTCCATCAAGCTAGAAAAATAAGGCAAGTTATTTCTCATTAATAAACTGCAGATAAATCCTGTTCTTTCTTACTAGGAGTTAATAGGAGATTACCCATTTAATTCAAAATTAGAATGTGTTTCTAAAAAAAGTGATTGAAGTCCTCGCATAAATTTCTTGTTCTTTCATTGCAACACAGTGAAATAGGAGAAACTATCTGTATACCAATACTTTTGTTTTGCATTGCAACGTTGTACATATTATTATTACTTGAATAATGACCCATGAGCTTTAAACACATGCCTTTGAGCCAGACCAGGCATTTGAGACATCTGCTTGGGTCTGGCAGATTTGACATTGGATCCAGGGACATCTGCAACCTTCTGGAGGCACAGCTGGAGCCCCGGCAGGACAGTCCAGGATGGAATACACTTGGTATTAGATCCCTATATTTATGTGCTCAGTCCCTCCATGCCCAACAGCCCTTTTCCTAGAATAAGGCGTGGCAAACAGCAAATTGCAGTTCCTTAAATCAGCTGAGATATCAATTTGAGAACTGGTGAGCTTCAAACTAATGAAAAAGCAGTCTGTCACCCAGATCTGTTATTAGAACTCAAAGTGTGACAGGGGAGCTTTATGATATGCTGTTATTTTATAAACAAGCCAGCAATTGAATCATTTTTCTTGCAATGCCAGTGGGAACTTGGTGTTACCAACTAACTGCTACCAGGAGCTGCTGATCAGTGCCATCACAGCAGGCAGCAGGTCCAGGTCTAGGCTTCAGCTCAGTCCCAAGCTCAGCACCACCTGGAATCATCTCCCACTCATCATAAAGCTTAAGTTTGTTGGGCATCCAGGCCTTGCTCAGCACCAGACTCCAGGGCAATGTCTATCACAGTTACCAGGGCTATCCTGACACAGTGTGAGCAAGCAGCTGCTCAAGAGAGAGCACCTGCCATCACAAGCAGAGGTCACTCTGAGCTCCTCAGGAGCACCAAACCACACCATTGAACCAGGTGCTGGCTGCAGAAGCGTGGTCAGTGAGCTCATACAGACCTGAACAGGCCACCACACCAATGATTTATCCTGCCCAGTCTACACCCAGGTTAAGCCAAACACGTGATTATTTATTAATAATTTAAGTTCTTATACCCTTCACAGCCTGTCCTCAAAGAATTTACACAGATTCCTGTGTTCTGTTCACCATGTTGCAGAACACAGCACTGGAATGCCCCACATTCTGTATTCCAGCAAGCACCTTGATCAATCCCCATCACATTTCCTAACCTTCAGCATCTTTCTTTACTGACAAATAAAGTTATCAAGCTGCTCAGAAGACAACAAATTTCCCTTCCTCCCCCTGAAGAAATTTCATATAACAAAATCAGCTTGTTTTCCTCATTGCTTTATAAGGAGTTGAAACAGATTATGTCAGCCCTGAAAATTTCCTGAGGTTTCTATACAGTTTGACATTTGCCTGTCAATATGAAGAAAGATTACACACAAGTGAGAGTTATTTGTTCTAAACAGTTCTTCAAAACACACAGTTACTGACTCTCATAGCAATCTGTCTGCTGCATGTAAGCCTAGCATTTTCCAACACGTTCACAAAATCTGCATTGTGAACCCTCATTAATTCAAGGAGATAGAAATGCCAATTGTTATTCTTCCCACTATGTATAGAAATTAAAGTTCTGACTTGAGAAAGCACATAAGCAGCTACCAAGTGTTGAACAAGCACTGTGAAAGGCAACAGGTAGAATTCATTTCCTGGAAAAGATAAATAACACTTCAGCAGCAGCCTTGATCACTTTTCCCTGGGATTTTGGTTTACTGAGTTGTAACAAAAGCATCCCTACCAGAAACGTCCACCAAGAGCTCTGCATCCTAATGCCAGAGGTCATTCCCCCTTCCACGGTGGCACAGAGAGGAAAAGATCACTGAGGAGCTCCTAGCAGCTCACTCCTAACTGGGAGAAACTTGCCTTACCTACTCCTGCTCTTAATTCTACAGCTGATGGACTTCACCACTTGCAGAACGAGTGTGTCCAACAGGAATTGCTTTATCCATTATTATCCCATCCCATCCCACATAAGGAGGATCCCAGCTGCTTCCTTTCTGTTCCTTGTGCAGAGATACAACCAACTTTGCACCACAGGGAGGTTACTCATCCAGGATAGATATCTTCCCTATCTCTACCAGCAGTTGCAGAATCCCTTTTTCCCTGTGACCACCCCAAAACAGTCCCCAAATAGCACTTAATGATTTTTTTTTTTGCAATGTAAATCAAAAGGCATTTCCCTGGATTATCGCATACAAAGCAATGCCCCATAAATATTTTTTTTTATGGAATATGGCACTAATTATAATTTTTACAGTATTTTCAAAGAAATATCTTCAACTGAAATCTTTTTGTGTGAAACCTTTGCGATGCTTGTGAATCCTTTCCAATGCTTTCCAATTTTAGATCCTCTGTGTCTGTACTCTATTTTTTTATGGTAAATGGCTCATCTTTTGCATGACCACACATGTAAGAATACTCCAAATACTAAGGTCTTTAAAAAGTTACAGCTGTTAACTGAAACACAGTTGATCCTGAAAACAGTTCTTTTCCTGAGAAAGATAAGAATTCACTAATGTCCAGAGCAACACGAAGTTCACTTCTCCTTCAAGCTAACAGGTTCCATGAAATTAAATTAGTGAGGTTTCTTCCTGTACTTCATTACTACTTACATTTCTTCCCTCCACACAGTGAATCATGACCCCCTGTACTTATCCTTATTTAAATTTTCCTTTTCTTCTAAAAATATCAATTAAAATAAATATATTTTTACATTACAATTCACATTTCAGCTTTCCACTCTCCTTCCAGCTCTTTCCACACTACACAGACCTCACCCAAATCTTCTATTTAGTCTGAATGAATAAGACTATTTTTAAAGCAAACACAACACTAGTCCTTTTCAACCTCTTACATTGTTGCCTGAATGTGTTGAAAACTTTCTGCCAGCTTTTCTCTCTTTTTTTTTTTTTTTTAATCAAGGGTAAGATATGCACATATTTTGTTCATGCTCTTCATTAAAAAGATGAGAGTGAGGAAATTAATTAGAAACATATGAGTAACCATAATCTTTTTGCCCTCCTCACTCAGACTTCCCTTTTATGAATCTGTCACAAGGTAACTCTAGACCTCATCCCTTAACAAAGAAATACTGAGATAGTGCCTTAGGTTCATAAAGTAATGTTTACATAAGAAACAGATAATTAAGTTCTTCTGAAAATAGGAAAAGCTGTAAAATTCTGATAAGGGGCTAAAAATGCAACTTTTTACAGTTTGCTCAGCACATTTACTAATGATATTTTCCATTCTTGTGATCCTGCCAACAGCAGAACCTGGACATCACAATGCAGGCTCACAGGTATTTTGTCTTGGACCAACCTTAAATATCTGTTTTCATGAATTCTCAGCTTCATTTTAGGATGGATTCCAGTTTAGAGGAATAAAAGTCAAGTTGACAAACATCAAATGTAAGAAAGCAGTTCTTTTTTTTTTTTTTTTAATTAACTGTGTTCCACAGCAGTGAGAAGTCAGCTCAGTGCATTACCCCTGTTTCTGCTCCGTGGCTGAATATGTGGCCAGATCCTGGACTTGTGACTATCTCCTGATGAAAAACTGTGACTCCCAGTTCTGCAGTCCCCTCTGAAGAGCTGGGCAACCACTCAGGTCCTGGGGGATGTATCTATAGGGCCAAAATCCCATGGGATGATGACATTGCAGAGCATGAAAATAATGTAGAGTACAGCCCTGCCCACTTCAGAGCAGGACAGAGCTGTACCCTGTGACATCCCAGAGAGGGATGTGCACTCAGACTAGCCGGTTCTTTATTATAATTATTAAATGACAAGGGCTTAAATGGATTATCCACCATCTCCTGCTGACTTCTCCAGTTCACAGCTCCTCATTAGAGTCTAAGTCAACTCCCATCAAGTACTTGAGACACCTCTGCTGTCTAGAAATACTGGAAGGTCAAGGCTGTCTCATAGCATATCAGATATTATTTCTGTCTGTTAACTGTCCCATTATGAGCATAAGTACAATCTTGTAGTCAGTGAAAAAGAAATATTTGTACCAAGTAGTGCACAGAAAATGGAACTGTCAATTATATATTTAAGCCTGTGGGCCCAATGAGAAAGATCCCAGAGCCCTGAGGTGACTGGTTGATGTAGTTGGAACTACATGATCTTTCAAGGGCCTTTCCAAACCAAACCACTTTGTGACTTTGTTGCTCTGCACTTGCTATAGTCACACACGTAGGACAGTTCTAAGTCAATCACTCTGCTCTGGTACTTTTTTAAACTACTAGATATCATTCTTTGCTAGTGAAAATGAGGGCACAAAATACCATCAGCAAAACCCAGTGCTGCCAGTGAATACAGAATTAATTCCCTGGGTATTAGAGACCTGGGCATAAAACCCAGAAAATACCTGGCCTATTTTTCCTTGCATTAAGGATGGTTTTCTCTTCTTTCCCATCTCCTCTGGCATTTACATCTGTGTTTAGGGCACACTATAGGGAAGAAAACTGTCATAAAAGATCTGGTGGAAAGATGGGATGATAAAGATTGGATGAGATGTGAGTGTGACATGCACAATGGGTAGGTCCTGGAAGAGTGAGCACACAGAGTCAGCTGCCATATCTCCCAGCTGCTCACCTGGCTGACAACTCCCAACCGTGTCCAACTACCAGAGACCATGAAAGCAGGGAAAAGGGAACAGGAACACTGTATCAGATCCCCAGGCAAGGGCAAATCTAACCGTGGTTTTGACCATTTTCTAGAAAGGTTTTTATATGAGCAAAAAAAACCAAATTAGCACCCAAATGTCAGTGTCTTCAGTGTAAAAGGAAGGCCAACACATAATGCCTGTCTACCAGATAATCCTGTGTGATCTCTACACAGAGATCCACACAGATTTCTATCAGAGATTTCATATACCATTCGCACCAACCATTAGGATACCTCCACATAGCAAATTTATGGCATGAAAACAACCATAGCAAGTCCCTGTACAAGACAGACAAAGCACATATAATCTACAGACAAAAGATCATTTTCAGGGCTATGCAGATCTTTGAAGAGGCATAAAGGGCACAGCTCTGAGGCCATAGGGAAAGAAGGCGCAGCAGTCATATGGCAACCTCTGCTGAGTCCAGCAGCCACGTGCTGCTCACTGGAGTGAATCCAGCAGCACACCTGATAACACATGCATGCTGATAAACTGACAGAAGGAATCTGATATGTTTTACAACGCTGCATAACTTAAAGCTGTATTCCAAAGCAATGACTTCAGACAGGCATCCTACACGGCTGTGTCGGAGCCAGGAGCAGCTTGGATTCACAGCCTGCTCAGTCTGCTCCTCCCGACGTCGCCTCTTGGAGCAGTGAGATCCCACTCCACATCCCAGCCCTCAGAGGGGCTGGAGCTCTCAGGAAAGTGGATTTTAATGGAATCAATGTGTGTGTGTCTACACATGATTTTGTGACGTGCACTCGGAGCAGACAATGGGGCTAATAACCCTACCTCACTCCAGTGATGGAAGCATAACTGCAGAGCACTTGGAAGGTGCCCAAGTCAGAGGCAGAGAAAGGATTTCAGGAAAGATTTAGTCCAATATTATTCATCAGCTACAGCAGGACAGATTAGTGGACATTCACACGAGCCTTTTTCTTAAGTAGGACAAAACCCACTTTTTCAGGAGAAGAAAACCAACAAAACACACTCCTCACACTGCTGAAAACAGCATTAGTGCCTAATGAGATGTAAGGCAGAATGGATTGCTCCCACTCTCCCATGCTCTGTTTCATCTCCATAAACACAGCCAAAGCTAGCAACCCATGAAAGCAAATACCACCACCACCAAGGTGTCTGTGAAGAGCCATGATGTCCAAACACAGAGCTCTGTGTGAAACACATCTATGCGACTGAGCATGAAATTCTGGCACTGCTGAAGGCAGAGGGAATTCTGCCAATAATTTTGGACAAGGAAGGATTTTATCCTTATCTTCTAATTACAAAGAAGTACTCAGTGAAATACAAGAGAAGGTAAAGTTGTTACCTTTGTTTATATAATGCTTTGTTACTAAATAATATAAAGCATGCTCTAAATTAAATTATGCGATTTTTTTGAAGCTGCAATTTCCAGCTGAAAGGCGATCCCTTAAAGAGATATCTTCATGGATAAAAATTTCAAATGGTGATCAGGACTCCTATTATTTTTACCACTGGAATTATTGCTACAGGGTTAAATATTTCTTAAGAGGAGCTGCTTCTTATATGACAACAGACTAAGAGCTGCCAACAGAAGCATAGATGTTAATTGCAAACATTTATTATACTACCAGGATTTACATTTAGCAGCTGTCAACATTACTGACAACTGTAAGAGAAATCAGAAAAAAATGAATTTTTGCTTGCCAGAAGGGCAGCTGGTGCTTGATTTTCCTGCTATTGATGTTCCTTTTTTATTTACTTTCAAAATGTGTTAAAAACAAGTCCTTCACCAAGATTTATTTAAGACCATTCTTTACCTAGCAAAGAGGAATTTATTAGCAGGCAACTACTCAAAAATTAATATTTTAAAGAATGTGCTTCAAACTCTGATGCAATCCATTCCTCATCAGCTTGATGAAGCTAGATTGCAGAAATATCAAAATTTAATGGGCTATCTTTTGTGCAGTACTCAAAACTACCTTTCAAAAAAGGAAAAAAAAAAAAAAAAAAAAAAGAAATCCAGACCTCAATGGTTTCTTAACCTAAATATTATCAGGAGAAATAAGCTTAAATGCTTCAACCTAAAAATATGGTAACAAAGTGATGCTGCCATAGTAGTGTCAGCATTTTCTTTTAAAAATCATACTTACATTGACTTATAAGTTGAGATATGGCTGAACTAATAAGCTTTATCCTGAACAAAGCTGCAGCAGTTGTCAAGAATTATTCCTAACTTTACATCTCAACGAAGTGAAAGGGATGGACCAAACCAGAGGAGCAATACTAATTCCGTGGGTTAAAGGTGTTCTCCACCTGTCTGATGCAGCAATGTGCCTCCAAGTGCACCAAGGCCACACCCCAATTAGAGGTCAGGGCCACTGAAGAATCTCCTTGGCTTGCTGGCAGATGCTTAGCCTGGAAAAGTCTGATACAGAAGGGTAACCTGTGAATCACTTCAAGTTACAGGCTCCAGGATCTACTGTAAGAGCTGGGAGCTACTGATTTACTGTAACATACTGGAGATGTCTCGCTCTCTGACAGCTGAAGAAAGACCAAAAAACAACACCAGCCAACCAAGTGAAAAAGTGCTCCACATCAGTGATGGTTTTTCCCAGAATGAAGGGAGATGTCCTCTCCTGGACATATCTGATAGAAGAATGGCTGAGTGAAGGAACACATCTACACAAAGCAACTCAAAAGGTATTCCAGTCTTTTGTTTTCTTTTGACATCTTTTGTTTTTTCTTTCTATATTATAAGCTTACTATTATTTAAAATTTTGCAAACATAATCCTTTATGAAGCAAAATGAGTCTTACAGCATCTTTTAAGACTTAGCATCCTAATCCTTAAATCATAGTCTTTAATATTGTGATTATGCACTTGCTAAATACATAGAGCCTGAAGAGATTTTCTACTTCTTTATATATCTTTTCCCATATGTGCTATTTGCCTTAACCATTTTTCTTCCTTTTTCTTGTGCAATACATTTTTACTACACTTCTGATATTTCTCCACAGTTTTCTTGCATAACATACCAGTGAACCAAAGACTAAGACACAGAGTTGACATGCATTATAAAATGATAGGGTGCCTGCATTATGGTGGGCCAGAAGGACTTGTCATCCTGAATTGCAGTTGTTTCCTATTGGCATGAGGGCATCCTGGTTGTTAGGACTGCAGAATCCCAAACTTTCTTGCCATCACTTGTCTGCAGTCGAATCTGATGGGTGCATGTGTTGTTCTCCCAGAGCATGTTAGGCACTAGCACGTGGTGTCTTAGGCATGGCTCATTTTATTCCTTGTGAATGAACAATTTAGTTCTGACTTTATCACAAGACCTTTACGTAGTTTCCAGAAACTCTGCTGTCTGGAAGGGCAATAATCAGAAGAAGCGAGTGGAATTTGTGATTGCTTTTCTCACACTTGTTATTTGCCAGATTCCTGAAGGCCAAGAAGCAAATTCAATATTTTTCATTTGGAAACATGCCAGTGTTACTCATGTCTAATCTTGGACATTTACTAGCCTTGACAGACATACTTGGAAGCAGAAACAGTTTAAAGGAACTCAAATTTCCTAAGCCTGCCTTTTGTCTTTGAGCTTCATTACCACAAATGAATGAAGATTTCCAACATCACCCAGGCCCTCATGCATAGGGAGCAAAAACGAGCTGCCACCTGAAAACCCTCTCACACATCACACCTTTGTGCCAGAGAAACCTACTCAATGGGAACAGTTCGATTCTCAGGATAGAGGCAAAAATAAATATTACTGAAATTTCTAAAAGACAAGATGGGGAGAAATCTTGGGTTCAACTAAATTTTGGACCAAGTTCTTAGAATATTTGAAAATTATGTTTATTCAGTGCCTTTTTATTTCAGTAAGCAAAGGACTAAAAGGTTGAAGAATATAGGCCCCTGGAAGCAATCTGAGTTACTGAAAGACTTGATTTTTCCAGAGAAAACAGATTCCCTGTTCTGCCATTTTCACATGACCTGGAAGTTAATCAGCTGATATTTGGACAGTGCTTTTTAACTAACAGTTCTTCAGGTAATTTGTAATCTCTTTCAATGATCTTTATAGGCATCAGAAACTGAACAGCTTAGCATGAAAATGGAAATTCAATATCTCCACCTTGTGCAAAATCCTGTGCAAAAACCCTTGCTCCTCATTGGATCTGCACTTGAAGGTAGAAAACCATAAAACCAAACCTAGGAGGAGAAGGAAGACTCCCAGCTGTTCAGTTCACAGAACGTTTTTAGCTGCTTGATATTAATCAGGAACTTCCTAAAATATTGATGCACTTCATAATACATAGAAATATTTCTGTGTCAACAATAAAATACAAAATACAAGCCTGACCCAAGAATTCACAGGATTTCTTTCTAGCCTGGCAAAATACCTTGAAGCCTAAAAGTTCTTTGAGACTTAATGGCAAAAGGAACACTGCATTCAGCACTTCCACTGCACACAATAGCATATTACTTATAAAACTATAGCTACATTATTACAACTACTAGTTATAAAAGAGAAATTTCTGGCATGGAAAGTCTGAAATTACTCCCTTGTTAGCAACTAAAGCGTCAAAGTTCATAAAATATGAAACATTACCAAAAATACTGAATATGGCACTTTCAGTGTAACTATTAAAATGCTTTCATTGACGTATAATTTCATTTTTAGTTCACTATCTTAAAAGCACTCAAATTGCACAGGAATCTGCAGATATATCCAGTGTGCACTGCACAGTAATGAGGAGAGGATTTCTTGCCTGCTCTGAACTACTGTCAAATGATATTTCAGTTTGCAAGCAGTGTCAGATGACTTTACTTTCCAATAATTTGCTGTGTTTCATGAAAAAATACGAGAAAAGTAGTCAGATTTATTTTTCCTGCCTCAGATGTGAGCTGGGATTCTACCATATATCTGTTCAGAGTTCCCAAAAATACAGAAAAACACACCCAATGTCTCCCCAGAAAGACAATGATACAATTCACTAATCAAGCAAATTACATGGAATAGGAAAAAAAAGCGGATGCTCAGTTACTGATGGCAGACTGAGGCCATAAAAATACAATAAAACATCTCTGTTTATTACCTTTTTATGGGAGTGTTTTGACTTTGGATTTCAGTATCCAACAGAAAAACAGACCCATTATAGAGCTGCAATTAGCACATGTGTCTTTTGCCTAAATCCTCCCTGTTCCTCAAGCAGGAATGCAGACATCTCCCAGCGTGTCTCTGCTTTAATCAAAGCATTTCAGCCAAGATGCAGAGAGGCCAAGCAGGAGCTAAATGCCCTGGGTGTCCCAAAAGTTTCTCTGTGTGTGCTCCCTGCTCAGGAGGTCACAGATGGAATTGGATGAGGGACACTCATCACAACTTGACTTTTCTTGAATTATGGGGTTTTTTTTCCCCTGCACTGCTGTCCTGAATAACCTGCCTCACTCCTTCCCAAGAGCCAGGCTTCCTCCAGACTTTGCCCCCCTGATTCCTGGGAGCAGTATCACAGATCACACAGCACCCACTCCGCTACATTTCCTGACTTTTGTGACATATTTCCTTCTAAAAATAAATCAGCTCCTCTGCTGCAGCGAAGCAGAAGGATGACCACAGAAGGACACATCATGCCAATGTTTTGAAGCTTTTAGGAACTACATCATTAAATGATGATAGTCCTTTTCTCAGCACAGCTCCCTTCCACTGCACATCTTGGATGCATTTTGTCTGTAGCTAAAGTAGGTTGTGTTTGTTGACTCACTGTGGATTCAGCTTTTCCCCACATGCTGTACATCTGCTGCACATGCCTGAGCAGCCCCCACCCTTCAACACCCACAGCACACTGACATACTGAGTAACAGCATGTGAAAGATTTCTACTGAACTTGGGCTTAAAAAAAAAAAAAAATCCCAACCTGATTATTATTTTCCATCTCCAAAACAAATCTGCAAGATTTCTTATTTAGTACAAGCCAGTTTTTCAATCTCAAAGTGGTTTTTGCTACTGTACCTCTCCTAAGAAATTCAGATCAAGTGACACTCTTTTAAGTAATTTTTTTTCTTTATTGAATGCTTTAATACACCCTGGCCCTAATCCTACAATTTGCTTAACTTCCCAGCTGCTAATTTCTATGTGCAACTAAAACCTGTCAGTAATTGGCACTTAGCATTTTATTCATATGAAGAAAACCTGTCAAACATTTTTGTTATAATGTAACATGAAAGCAAAAATAAGAGTCTCTGAAGTTCTGTAGACTGAAGTATCTCTCTGTGTTGGGAAACTCAACATTTTCTGAGAAATATTCCAAAAAAAAGAAGCAGATGGAAGGAATAATTTCTACCCTTTAGAGGACACGTGGGTGAAGCAATAGTGAACATAAGCTCAGGTGGGTCATAACTTCTCTAATTATTTTCTTTTTGAAGACATTGGACAGAACTTGATTTTAGAGAGGCAAGCAGGTAAGCTTATTTCTGTGTTTTGTTATGTAGGTTTTGTGCAATACCAAGCAAGATCTTCTAATACACCTGAAATTAAGAATGGTGATCCTTCCCTTCCTCCCACATTTATTGTCCCTTAAATGTTTAGACTGCAAGCTGCTGTAAGGCTTCTCTCATGACATTAAAACAAAAGGAATAGCCACAGAGCCATGAGTATTAAAATTAATGAGAACCTTAAAAATCAAAACAATAAAATATTACAAACGGATGAATATAAACCTAGATGTGCACATATATCCACAGGAGAAAACAAACTTAATTCTTGAATTAGTGCATAAGCATACTACCTGTCAGAGTTTCAGGCAGATTTTACAATAAAGTATCTTGCTCAGGACTGCATATATTTCCTTCCCTATACATAATTAAAGTTATTCCTATTTTACATGCCATAAATATTCACTGATGCAAGAGGGAAAATAGAACACTCTCTTCCCAAGATGCTGACAGGTCCAAGCAGAGCCTCATAAGGGATCCCTTCAAAGATCATCTTCTCATGGCCAGAAAGCAAATTTAAATGATCTTATGTGAGCCTACTGTTAGCAATTGCACTCCTGAATTATGCATGATTTTTGACTGCTCATAATAGGAACAAACTACAGAGTTTCATTAGTACATTTCAATTACTGTAGCCATTCTTACTCCTTGTTTGTTACAGTTAATTTTCATTTTTAGAACATTCTTGCACATTTGCTATCAGCAATGATGCCATGCTCAGGAAAAGGCTTATTAGACTCCTTATGCATTCTGTCTGTGCTGCCCCAAAGTTTACAAACTTTAAATTCTAGAAAATTCTGCAACTTCATTTCACGTACCACTGGTCTTTTGGTGCCTGTAGGAATAACTTTTGCCTAAACAAGAGCTTGAATTTAATCCAGTATCTGAAACTTGTGAAGCATTAATGTCACTTGATCTTTGTAGGAGTTAGACACACACACATTAGCAAAGTACCTGCAAAATTTAGCAAGACATATGTTAACTATAGCTTGATTTTGACCACCTGTCAAAAATCTTTACACAAAATATGCCAGAAATTAAGTTGTCACTGGTCAAAAAAAAAAAAAAAAAAAAAAATTATGCAACAGCATTTGCCTTATGCTGATACAAGTGTTTTGGAGAGTCACCCTTGCTTTAGTTAAAGTGGTGTCAGTCAAAGGAATAGAGCTGAATTCTTCAGTGGAGTGAGTAGATTTCTTCTTCCACCCATCTTCCAGAACCAGGAAAGGATTTGATCCTCTCCTCTTTGGGTTGATCATTGTCAAAGTCAGTTTCTGCTCCAGAAAACCACAGGACACCATTTCTGAAAGGGAGGTGTCCTGCCTGCCCAGGTGGCCAACAGCTAAGTACCCATGGAGCCTCTGGAAGGCCTGGGTACCCCACATCAGAGCTCTCCCTTGTGTTACCACTTTGGCCAGGATGGGAGCCAAAACATGATGTCTTATCATGCCTCAGCTGGGTGTCACTGGGACAAAGCCACGCTGAGCTTCAGGAGTGCTCTTGCCAGCAGCAGACATTTAGAACTTCCCTGAACCAGGCGAATGGCAGCCTGAAGAAAAATCTGAAATCTGTGCAGTGCTGGTTTCAGGTTGCCTGCACCATCCAATCCTCTCTACAGACCTGCCTTTCCCGAGCTGCAATCCTTGTTTAATTCAGGTGTAGTCCATGCAAACACGGGAACCGTGCGCTAAGATTGAAGACAGCTCCACTCCAGCCAAACTCCCGCTGGCTTGCACTCGATGAGGAGCACAAACCCGCAGTCTAAATCAAAACTGCCTCTACCACTAAAATTTGGACAAGGCCATGAGTCAGGGATTTCCCACTAAATTTGCCAGAGCAGGTGACCTCGCAGAGGCAGAGGCGCCTCAGCTGCTGTTGGGTGTCAGCGCCGCATACATCACACAACGCGCTGCCTCCTGCAATTCGACACCCGCTTCGGCCGAGCTCATTTTCCTTTCCACACCATTGCCTCCTGAGGTTTCTCATCAATAAATAAAGAGACATGCTGCTCCCACAGCTGCTCTGCACACCTCCCTAACCCCTTCTTAGCTTACTTACAGGCACGTGCAGCCTTCCCACCCCCAAAACCCTCCCAGCTGGCAGAGCGACACCGATGGAACGGAGACACCATCGGTGTCCAAGGGCTGTCTGTCTCCATGTTAATGGCTCGAATTCTCTCAGCACCACCATCGTAAATCTCCACTTCAAACACTGGTCTGCACAAATTTAGAACTGCAATAAAACATTTAACTTCCTAGATTATAAAAATAACTCGGGTTTTATAGTTGTCAGAGAAGTAAGAACTAAAGCATGAATTAGTGGGTGCAGAGAAAGCCGGAGAAGAAATATCCATGTTCACCAAAGACACTTTCAGATGCTGATCAACATAAAAACTGAGAAATTAGGTAAAGCAGTAAAAATTCTGAAAGCAGCCCGAAATGCCA
Source organism: Vidua macroura (assembly GCF_024509145.1). Taxonomy (NCBI): domain Eukaryota; kingdom Metazoa; phylum Chordata; class Aves; order Passeriformes; family Viduidae; genus Vidua; species Vidua macroura. Next base: position 2,024,168 of record NC_071573.1, on the reverse strand, counting down.
CTCATTTGACAATGAAAACGTGTACAAGGAATATGGGACAATTGGGATTATCTGTCTGGGTAAGATGTGAGGAAAGCTTGAGCCTGTCTGCTCTGTGCTGGGTGACTGCCTGAGTCCATTCGCTGTCCAACAGGACAAACATCTGCTCCCTCCCCAGCACCCACCACCCTCTGAACAAGCTAAAATGCAGGTGTTGACAAAACCTGGGAATTACCAAGACAATTTTTGACTTCAGCAAGCCAGCACAGAAACCTAATGGAGAAAATTCTAGAACAACTTGCGTTTCAGTTCCCTTCCTTCTGCTTGGCTTACCAAAAAGCATTAGAAATATCACATTTGAAAGTGCATTTGCACTTTAACAAAGGAAGAAGAGCCATGTCGAGTTGTGTGCCAAACCAAGCTATTTCAGATCAGTTTGTTGGCCATTTATGCTTTCATTTCAACTTCAGGCCAACTGAAAATGCATCTACCATGAAAATAAATATAGTCTCATATGCATAACTTCCAGACCTTAAAATATCAAGGTTTAAGTTTTTTTTAAGTTTCCTAGTGCCTCATTCAGGTAAGTTTGAAGAACAGTGGTGTTTCAGTCCTGTTTCAAATCACCAAGAGCACTAAAGTTTTCAAATCCATAATTAAAACATCTCACTTTCACTGAAAATAAGGCGTAACCCAAATAGAGATGGACAAAAACCAATTGTATTAATCAATCACAACCAGTAAGATGTACAGCTATAGAGGTCCTCCAGGTCTGGCCAGATTGTTACCCACTGCTGCCTTCCCTAAAATTTTTGTCTTTCTTTGCCTTCTACTCTCTCCCAGCAGCCTTCTCACTGTACTCCATAAGAAAATCAAGTGTGAGTCTCCTTTATTTGTCTAAAAAACACCTCCAAATTGTTCACTGAGCATGTAGCTTTCCAAAATATTTAACACGACCTTCAACTGTTTATTCAGAAAACAATTCTGCTGAAATGCCCACAAAAGTCAGCTAACCTGGGCTGATCCTGCAACAGCCTACGATAACTGGTACTCCATTTATCCATAGATTTAAAGAGCTGTGCACTTCTATTAACTTACATACACGAAGCTCTCTCATTTTTGTTAATACACTCAGTTCTTTCTCATCATATGCAAGTATAAGCTGTTGCTTTAATTCATGTAGTTCAAATTGTAACTATTGAAATGGTGAAGTAATTTAGGAAGCGTGACTGGAGTTGTCATGATCATAAATTTCTTCAATATGGAAAACACATGCCTTAGCTCTATGTTTATTTTCACCTTGTACCTTTATAACCTTTTCATAAAGCATGATTGCAGCCTAGGTCTTTTTACAACAGATTTTAATTAGAATTACTGATGAATTAATTAGAATTACTGCTCTACATGAAAGCAGTTTTAGTTTGCAGTTGGGTTATGTTTGCTTATGTATTTTATTTTTGGCCTTGGTGATGACTTCTACAGATCCTAACAGAAACAGATTTCAAACTCAGCAATGGAGACAGAAATAAAATAACAGTGAGAGCGATGTGCCACGCACTTCTCTTTGACCAAGTGCACCCGTTTCATCAAGAGTCAACTCAAAATGCTTCCTAATGCAAATAATCCACTCACGGCATGAGCTGACTTCAGCACGTGCTCATATGTAACGTTTACTTATGTGCACAGAGAGCAAGAATTTGGTACTACAAAACAAACGATTACAAGATCAGTTTATGCAAGTATCAGTTTCTCTTCAGTATATGACCATCACTGTAATGTGTTACAGTCAAAATTACAGACTACATTCTGGATGTCACTGTCAGAATTGCAATCATAATTACTAGGGCAGTTTAAAAAGAAGCCCTCTTATAATTTCCTGGTTTGTTTTTTTTTATTATTATTATTATTATTTTTTGTCTGGACAGATTCTTCTAGTGAATCCAATAAATGCAATACTCTAATTCACAGCTGCAGTGCTAATGGCTGGAGAAAGAGGAAACCATTAAGAGACAGCCTCTCTACTGCTGAAAGCTGCTAATAATCCCACTATTCCTCATTTTTATGACTGCATATTTTATGAATGATAATCTGCTCATTACATATTGCCATAAATATTTTGGTTTAGCAATGAAAACAGGCATCAATAAAGTATTCATCCTAGAAGCTTCACTGCTAATACTTCAGTGTCTCTTAACACAGAGCATGGTGATTTTTTCCCCTGGCCCCCCACACTGGGTAACTGTGTGAACTGTTATTTTTAGCTGGAAGAAGTTCATGCATAACTTATACACTATCTGCAGCTATAAACCAGCCTTGTCAGATGCCTGAAATCATACTGAATCTGCCTCATTAATTTTCCCCCTGCTGTACAATATAGCCATCCAATATATTAACATTCCTACAGCTTACATAGTCTTGACCAAACAAAGCAATGAGGATACTGTAAATTCTGCATCTGAGCATTACTCATAGTGCTGTGTGCTTTTACTTTCACTCAAGCTATTACAATCACAGGTGGATGTAATTCAAGGTACTTAAGGATTGAGGACAAGCTATAAAACCCACTGAATTTTAAAAGCTATTTTAACCTATTTGGAAATACTTCATTTTCAGCTTCATGTATCCCAAGTCTCTCTGTTAGCTTGAAAATTCACAAGAAGTCCCAGAAGTTTTTAATCACCTCTGCAACAATTTGAGACTGATGCCATTCCTTCCTCCTGGTAAAGTAAACTTTTATTGACCATTCTTTTGAATGGACAACTCCTAGTACTGATTTTAAATACAACAAACTCTGACAACCTGCTTTTAAATTTCACCTAGGTTTATTTTTTTTTTTGGTTGGTTGGGTTTATTTATTTTGGTGAGAACATACTACAGCTATTGCTCTCTTATTCCACTTGGGAACCAATTAAACCAATTTTCAAAATTACCTGGTAGCTTGGTACAAGCCAGGCTAGGTGTGTTCCCCAGAGGAAACTAGGAAAATGCAGCATAACTGCTGGGTTGGAACCAGTTTATGCAGGGGTAATAAACTTGCAAATAATTGTTACTGAGCTCCAAAAAAATCAACATAAAATAGTACTTAAATGTGAAAAGTGCTGTGGGATTTCTGCTGTAATTAGCGTGCTGCTGTATCAGAAGGGTATTTGGTGACCAAAAATGAAGATTTTGCCACATTAAAAAGACAAAAGCAAGGAGAGCTACTCTTGGCTTTCTCTTTTTCTCATGGCATATTCACAAGACTGTTCTGAAAGCAGAGTTAACTCAGCTCTTTTGCTGCTGATTTGACTCTGATTTTTCTCTGTCCCTCCCATGTCAACAGTTCCCCGTCAAGACCCCCACAGCCTCTCAAAAGATTTGCTTTTCTTCTTTCTCCAATTATATTCTTCTTCCTTTTTCCTCCCACTATATTCTGCCTTGCCCTGTGAATAAAAGACAGTAAATGCCTTCCCCAGGCTGGAGTTACACACAAACTGGCCACAATGTTCTGCTGCTGATTGATCATTCAGCCACTGCCAGAAGGAACAGATCCTATCTGCGTTTTCCTTGCCTTCCTCCCAGTGGGAAATTAACAGGTCTCCCTACATTACTGAACTGCTGATTTTCACCAAAAGAAAAAGTGAAAGGGAAAAACCCAAACAAACAAACCAAACCCAAGCCAAAAAAGAAAAGCAGGAAAAAAAGGCAAGAATTCAGTACCTTTGATACCTTAGGCTTCGACTAAATTTTTCTAACGCAGGGTTCAAATGTTGGAGAAAAAATAGGAATGACTGGTGGACGTGATGATCACAGACCCATGTTTTCTTCAGAAATCAAGCTCCTTTCCCAGAAAATCCAAAACCTCCATCAGCCATGATGGACTTTTCAAACTACTGTGATAATAAAAGGCCATTTCTGGACAAGACACCAAGCCCCTGAAACTAAAAAATACAGGAAAAAAAAAATCCTACTGCTGGAAGTATAAGCAAACGTTACACTGCTTTGTCTTTTTCATTTACTATCCAGGTAGAACAGCTATATTTTATCTTGGCCAAGACAAACCTGTCATGGTTATCAAGATGCATTGTGCTGGTCATCTTTTGCCCAGCCCTAGATCTTGCCCAAGGCTCAGAACTAAGAGACAAACACAAAACCACACGGGCTTAATTCCAAAAATTATTTTAAACTGATAAAAAAAAAAAGGTTGCTGCCCTAGGGACATTTAAATGAATAATAAAACTGTTACATCTCTGACTTTATCTGGAGAGGTCAGCATTTCTGTTGGGGGTCTATCTTGTAAATCAAGCTACAAATCAAGCAAAACTATAACCTGTCATACTTTGCATTAATGTCTGATGGACAAAATAATCCTCATGAGCATTAGGTCCTTACACATGAGAGTAACAGCCTAGAAAGATACTCAAGTCCATGACAGATTTCTGTTATGCCAGGTCCTACAGATAAACACACACCTGCACAGGTGGGAGCTACAGTAGTTCAAGACCAAATCGGAAAACAACAAACCCCAAAAAAACTTAAATCAAACAACCCCCCTAAAAAATCCAAATACAATCTTTGATTGACGCATTGCCCAAGTGACTGCTGAAAACCAGGAAAGCAAAGCTCATCACTTGCATTACAAGAACAAACCACAGTTTAGGGCTGATCATTAAGGAAAATTGTATGTACGAGTGTAAAAGTTTCCTAATTATATCCCAGCATTGCTCTAAAATCATGCAACAGCAGTAATGGACAAAAGTCCCTCCACAGCAATAACCATGTAATTTTTTTTTCCCTACCAGTGATAATATTTTGGTTTAATGTTCTACAAGTTTTGTTCTCATTAAAAATGCCTTTAAAAAAGTATGCCTAAAGATGATCAGCATTTCCAGTAAATCCAAAATGCAAGCTTGGAATTTTTGGCCATTAAAAGGCTGCTAAAAATTGCATGGAGCAATTCACAATTCTGAGAAAACTTGGCAAGTAAAGCTATTTATTTTTTTAAGAACTGGGGGCAAAAAGGATCCTTGAGTCCTCCAGGTAGGTCACACAGGAGAATTTGACCTTGTCCATTTTTATTTTTTTTTTTTTTTTTTTTTTTTTTGTTGTTGTTTTATTTTTTACAGGGCTGTTTGACATGCAACTTTTTTTGGTAGCAGCTTGGCTGAATTAAAAACAAACAACATCACTTTAGGCCATTAATGCTGATTGGGGCAATAAACTGTGTACAGAGAAAGAAAAGCGCGCCAATGTTTTCCATTTAGGAGCTGCCAGAAAAGAAACACCCTTTAAAAATTTAAGCTGCCAGCTCATGCTTTGGTTTGGGGTAAATATCAGATGTTGAATGTTTTTCCAAGAAAACATGCTAGGGAATTCAAGACTGGAGTGCTGAAGTCTCCATGCCAGGGCATGTACTCCACACTTATTCTCCACTCCTTTTTCCTCTCACTGATGTGGCAGAGAGCCTCTGAACAGTGCCAGAGCCTGCTCCCTAGCAGCTAATATTAACAAGAGCCTAGTGTAACATTCAATTTTTACCTCTTGGAAGCCTTACCCTGTGCCCACGGCTATTTGAAATAACCAGCAGATGTCAAGACTAGAAAAAGTAGTTCTGGGGGAGGGATCTGGAGTGAAGTTAATTCAGAGCTCTGTCTTTGGAGGTATAGGACAAATGACTGGTTTGACTTTTTTAAAAATTATTTTTAATTTCCGAGTGACATCTTACTCCCCTATTCCAAATCGTCTTCGAAAGATTAAATTATTTTGTTCCTCCTAAAAGCATCCTTAAACATTATGATTGATCTTTCCAATAGAATTCCTTGGTGATCTCACCAAAATACTAGGCTTTTAGTCTTCATTAACATTTTGGAAATAAATAAATAAATATTAAATGGCAACAACAACAACACAAAAAACCACCCAACCAAAACCAAACTTTTTAGAGAAGGGCTTAGTAGAGGTTTTATGCCAAGCATAACAGAGATGCAGTCATGAGTGATGTAATGCCTAAAGAATTAAATCAGAGAGGCACTGAACCTTGACATAAATAATCAAATAACCATTAATATTTCTACAGAGATGTAGCAGAAGGGAACCATTGGGAGCTACATCTTAAAAAGATGTGTCCTCAGTATGTGCAATTTAAGGGGGGGGAAACACCCAGTGACAATGGGCATAACCTTCAATTATGACAGGGCAGTACAATAAAGGGATTTTATTCTTTTACACTACATTATGTGTTCTAGAAAACAGCATAACTCACATTTAGCATCCTTCCTATAAACTTGAAGGAAATCATACCTTTTATTGCATATTTTTGTGTATTTTTTCAGTCCACAGCCTGGGTGATGTTCACAGAGCACTGCACACTGTTCCCACCCCACCGTGGATAAGGCTAGACCATGCTGGCAGCTCCCTGGGGATGAGCAATCCCTTCCTGAACGTGGGACACTGGAGCCCGTGGCACATTTCACACTGCTGCACACACACAGCACTGTTCCCCAGAAGGGGTGGAGAAGAGCCATGACTACCTTTGCTCAGCTCATGAGAACAGAGCTCTCAAAGGAGCAGCTTTTTGGGATCCACCACTTCAAGCACAATCACTTGAACCTCTCCAAGTTGCACAAAACCTTGATGGAGCACAGCTCCAGCTCCAGATTTTTACTTCAAGAGCCCCAAACCCTCCCTTCACACCATACTTACAGCAGGCCCTACTAATTCTGACTTCAGATCACCAGTGAGGAACCAAGACACCAACTTTTTTTGCACAACAGACAAAACATGACCCATCCTTTAAACAGATTATGTTCCTGTTTGTTCTGAAATGTTTTCAGTTTAGGGAAAGGACAGCTTCATAACTACTCACACCTCCCAGAAGAATTGGTCCCATCATTTTGGTATAACTGGTTGAATAGTCTAAAAGTTTCTGGGAAACATCCAAGAAAACATGCATGAAAAACATTACTTCAACAAGAGAAATTCAAAATTGGATGCGGCCTTTATAAACTCCTTGCATGGGGTAGAAATGCTAGAGCATTAAACAAATCTGGGCTGGCAGGGCAATAAGCCTGAGTAAGAAACAGTGTTAATTAAACCTGTTAAGGATCAGAATGAAAGTTGGAATCTCTCCAGTTCCAACCCAAAGCTGTGCTAATAGGTTATCTACTGTCTTTGCTGTGCCCTTGCCTAGATCAAATTATGTTTTAGCTTTTCTATTGAATGAGGAGAAGGGGTTTAGCTCTCTGAAGAAAAAAAGTGTAAGAAATACCTCTAAGCTGCTGATGATCTGGGAGAGCTAACCTATGACACAGAGCTCATTCCATATTGTTGCTCTGAACTTCTGAGGATTCAAAAAGGATTTTTCACCATTGGGAGCAAGTTAATAGAGTCGGAGATAAGCTTCAGGGATGTGATAAAGTTAATTCCCCACCTGTCCATTCCTTGTCATATATCCCCAGATTTACCAGCAGCCGAGTCCAGGAGCTGGGGCAGGGGGGGACAGGGCATTGTGTGGCAGGGATCAGGAGTGGAGGAGCCACAGTGAGTGATTTGACAGCAATCAGTGATCAACACAACAGTCATCTCTCTATTCTGACATACCGGGAAACAACGGTGGTGTCTTGTTATTCTTTCCCCCACCACAATTGGAAAGTCAAAAATAAAATGAAATTAAAAGACTAAACCAAGCACGCTTATACGAATCCTGTTAAGGTGGCTTTTTGAAAGTTTATGCATTGTTTCATGCTTACATCTACTGGCTTTCTCTTCTAAACTGAAAAGGAAGAAGGAAATATGTTGACTAAATGCTGTTATCCCATGTTAATTTAAAAAAAAAAATGACCATTCAGTCAGAGCCCCCTGACAAGCTCACGAGTGATTTTTTAATTTTTTTTTTAAATTTACCTCTAGAACATCTGTTCACTTGTTGTCACTACTTCAATTTATGCAGAGTGTGTTAAAATTTGCATGGAAGACACCACTAAGTATTAGATGCACTAAATGGAAATCCCATCCCCTTTGAGAACTTTTTAACTAGGGTAATGAAATTTTTATCAGGTCGTAACTTAGAAGATTAGAAGACTGGTAGCACATTACTCTAAAAATCAAATCTGATTAATGTTTAATTGTATCAATGTGCAGAGGTATTAATTAGGTGTACTTTCTATGACTCATAAATAGCTATTAGAGCAAAAAACAAGAATAATTTGAAGATTAGCATGAAGAGAATGGTATACTTGAGTGGTAAATTATAATTAAATTGAATGGACTTTGTGTAAAATAATAGAAATTGTCATCCAATATAATAATTTTGATGCATAATGCAGTTATAACAAATTTTCCAGCGATCACATCTGACACCTTTTCCTCAGGATATTTTTTCGTGCAGAACCCACAGGTGTGAATTAAAAATTCACCTGTGCTTTCCAGTGAGAACCACAGGGCCAATCTTAAAACCCATTTCCCTCATTTGGCTGGTACTGCACCACTGAAGCACCCATGCAATCTTTGTTTAAAAGGGGGACGCAGGTAGGGCGCCCGATTTGTATATTCAAATAAGTGCTGCAACCAAACTTGAAACTCTGAACCCTTGCACTTTGGTGTTTTCTTTTAACAAGCCATCTTCAAGGTCACACAGGGGTTATAAATCTTGTTTCTGAGCTGCATTTCTGCAGAGAGACACTTTTCTGGTGCATTTGTTACTGAGATGGTGCCCAGGAATATTTTCACTGCTCATTCCCCTTCCTACAGTCATGCAGAACCATTTTTCTCTGCATTGGCTGGCCTGTAAGATAGAGCTTACACTGCATTCCTTAAAATACCACTTCTACTAATAATAAACAAGCACCTACTGTTCACAATCTTGCAGAAAATGTTGAAAAAGTCACCAAGAGGCACCAACATCCAAAGTATATCAAATGAATCCAAGATTTCTGCTTTTTATGCCAACATAACAAACTTCAGGTATGTGCTTTTGGCATGAGCTACGGTTTCTGAATGTATTTTAACTGAAATAATTCAAATTGGAATTAGCTTTGACTCTACAGGTCTGGAACAGCATCAGAATGTAGAACAAACACATAATCTTGTGCCTAATGAAGAGAAAAAAGGCAAGAAAGAATGAAACATCTCATCCTATGTTTTTTACTTGTAAATTATATCTTGTGATTACATTTCTGTCACTATGTTAAAACCCTAAAATCATAATTCAAGAGAAGGTAATCAAATGGTTAAGATTTAAAATTTTCATTCAAAAAAAAGCAAACAGGGCAGTGATGCAACACCAAAGAAACTTCTTTCCATTTTGATTTTCATTTAATAATAAGATTAATAACTAAAATTAAGGAGCTGCACGTTGGTCAGGTGATCCTCTGGATTACCTCTAATGGTAGAACCATTTTTTTTTTCTAGTTGCCATGCAGTTAAAAAATCTTTATGAGGCAGGTCTTTAATGTGAAATTGAAAAGTTTACATTTCTTGAAGGCTCAAAATACACAAGCTCTGCATGACAGATTTCTATTACGCACTGAGTACCTGCTCCACTAGAAATACCTTGGAAGTGAGAACAGAATGAAACAAATTTGGCACGGTCTTCTTCAAAAGAAGAATTTTCAAGATACATAATTATTACTGGCAACCACACTTACTTATTTTCTGTTATTCAGAAAATATGAGGTGAGGAAAAAGAGACCAAAATGTTTTGCCTCAAGAGCAATGTGAGTTTTCTTCATTTAACTTATGCCAAATACCCTCTTAATTGCATGATAACCAACAGAAACCCAACACAACAACTTAGCTCTCTATCTAACTTTACAGCCTTTAAATACTTACAGCAGGAATTCATTTTGAGCAAGAAACAGAATGGGGACTTGCAGCTAGCTTGTAAAAGGCTACTTATTTTTAAACCATTAACTTATCTTTTAAAAACATCTTTCATTCTAATGTATTAATTTTTGGTTACTGGTCGTCTTTTATTTTTTTTTTTGAGATTTATAACAAGTGATTGATACAGAGAACTATTATGTTGCCTAGGTTAATAAATCAAGCAACTAGGACACAGAATTCAGATTTAAAGCATCTCAGGTAGCTAGAATTGGTAATAAAAGTTTTATAAACTCCTTTCATAACTAGAAAAATACCCACTACAACACGTAAGAGAATGCATCATCTAAGTGCTCTGTCTTTTCCAGTGCTTAATCATCATGTCCCTGGTCCACTTCTCCAGACACATTCAATTGTACTAAAAGGTGATAAATTCAGCAGTATTAATGGATTTAGAAAAGGGTTTGGCCTTTGGAAATGTACGCTGGGTTCTAGGAATTGTCGATGTGCCATGTTTCATGTTAAGAGCGGATGCACCGTGACATTTTTCCTTTAATCTGTCCCTAATGCTGAGCAACTCTTGCAGTCACCTACAAGTTTCTTGCCTCCTGCACTTCTAAGTTATTCTAGAAACAACAGTTAGGAATCCTTTTTGTTTATTTTAACAGAATATGAAATAGGCCTTCCTCCTGAATTTTGATTAAAAACCTTTCAGGAAGTTGTTACTCTATGGATCCTGATTTTAGGAAAAGCAAGCAACAGCAATCACGACTGTAATGATCATGAAAAAGACCATTTTATCATCGATATATAGAAGATGTGCTTTCACCAAAATTGACTAGAAAACATTTTCGTTGACATATTTATTGAAAAAGAAAATTTTCAAAACCCTCTCCTTCCTGATGCACAGCAAAAAAAAAAAAAAAAAAAAAAAAACTTGTACATTTCTGAAAGCAAGAATGAAACAAAGATTCAGTCACCACGGTGAGTCAAAAGTTGACTTCTGAAGCCACAGTGTGGGAGTCTGGATCAGGTCCCAGTCTGAACTAGGTGGGGAAAGAATTTGAATCCAGCTTTCTTCCAGTCCCACTGAAGCCAGCACTAGCTGGTTACTGGTGCCAAGCAGAGACCCTTTGCATTCTTCCTCGTACATTCTATCACAATCCTGAGAATTTTCTACGTTCTGGTTTCCATTGAGAAATGAGACTGGGAAAAAACTCATTTTTCCAGCTTACAGAGCACTGCTGCCTAGATCAGACCACTGGTGTTTCTCTTGCTGCAGCCAGCTCCTGGCAGTGAACAGGAGCTCGCAGACAGCAAATGGGGAACCCTTGATGTGCCTCTGCAAGGTTCAGGTTTGGTGGTTTTAACCTGAGATCAAAATAACAAATCTGAAATCCCATAAAGTTTTTCCTGGGAGTGGTGTATGTGCTTAAGATAGGGAGAAACAAAACGACAAAAAAAAAAAAATCTGAGCATCCCAAGCAGGGAATTTATAAAAAAGCCAGCTGAATACCAGCAGAAAAGCCTGATTCTGCCTAAAAATCAGCCCTAAGTGTCAAAGCCCTGCTATTGCCTCCCCAGCAGGACCAAGAAGAGAAGCACCAGCTTTTCTCTTGATACCATAATTTAGTATCACTCAAAATCTGTCAGGCCCAAAAGGAAGCACAGCAAAAGTGGAGGCTCCACCACCTGAAGGGATTTCATGATTATTCTGCTTTCTCCACACCTACCTTTCAACTAACCTGCCACAGGTTAGTAACGTGCCTGTGATCAGGAACTCTCTTGCAATCTGACCCTTAAAAAACAATTACAGAACACTCCAAACCAGTAAGCTTTCCAAAGCTTTTCTGATGTACAAATCAATCTTGGCTGTACTTTCAAAGAAATGTTACCAATGTTAGGAATGGTTGTGATAATCCTATCAGTGGTACGTGTGTGGGAGAACATGATTCATGCAAAACCATTTCCCTGCCTCGATTCTTCATGTTACTGTACATTACAGGGAAAAGGCAGCACAAAACTCTCAAATATTTTCAGTGAGAAAAGGAAGGACTGTAGGGAACCAATTAGGTTTGCCAGTAAACCAGAAGTGCCTGTGCCTGGTGCCTCTGAGGGTCAAAAGCAATAAATTCCATGTACCAGTATCCTGATATTACCCATGTAGCAGGGGATAGTGAAGATTAATATCATAATTAGAAATGCTGAACTATATCTCCATTACAAGACAGATAAAGCAGCAATCCTGACAGTCACAGCAACAAATTTATTCATTGTTTTTCTTCCAGCTCAATGAAAGGACGTGCATTATCAGTCTGGACAACTTCTAATATTTTGGGTCAATGAAGCAAATCCACGACCTATCTTTGTGACTGCAGAAGTGCAGAATAAGCTGGTGAAGCTGCATGGCACAGCTTTGGGGAGAAGGAGGTTAGACAGGGTGACTAAAGGAGGGTGCTCCAGAGGAAGCCCCAAAACAAAGTCATCTGACAACAGCACACACAGAAAGAATCAAGATTTAGTCCCAGAGAACAACGCCAAAGAGATAAAACCTCTTCTTAAAGCATACTGAGCTTTTATAATATGAGCCTGAAGTTGTGACAACTCTTAATAGCCAAAGGATTACTTAAAAATCAACATTTAGCTAAAATCATTAGAAAGCTGCATCACAAATAGTCAGCCATGTTAATAAACTAGAAAGTTTACATTAGAAATTAAACAGGAGAGCTAATCCTCCATGACTTGTGAGTGATTTTTATCTTTTAGATAAACTTCATGCACTATTGTGATAATGAACCTTAAAAAAAAAACATTTCACAGAGCTGCACAGCTGTCTGCAGCCAGTGAAGGCCAAATCACTCAAAAAGCTGCAAAATAAATTCACCCCAATTGCACGTTATTTTCTCAATATAACCAAATGTGTTTTGCTCAGCAATCTATTTAGCCCATTGGGGTTATTTTGGATTTCCACCAGGATGGTTCAAATTACCTCACCACTCCCACACATCAACCAAAGCAAACACTTGCTAACATTTGAGAGGTGGGCGAGGAGGCAAACTTAGTTACATCACCACCACCTTTCCCACAAGCTGACGAGGAGGCACATGCCAACAGCCAGTGAAGAACACAGCAACAGGCCTTTGCAGGGCTGGAGAGCAACTCCCAGCCTTACAGATCCACGTTTCTTCCCCACATTTAGCAGCAAAGCCGTTCTCTGGTGTTAAAAAAGAGGGGATGTTGGTGTGGCAGAGAGAGAGCAGGTTCTAGCTGGTGCTGCTGCACAATCTTGGGGTTTGCTGCTGACACTAAGACCAATGGATATTAAAAGAAAATGCTCAGCAGCAGCAGCAGCTCTCTCACTCCCATTTCTGAGTCTTTAGGAACGACATCAGAGAACCTCACTGTGGTTACATCCAAGCATTCCTCTTTGATCATTCCTGGATCCAAGCCTTCCAGTTAAAAACTGCAGCATAAATGGGAGTGTGCAACCTAAGAAGAACCTGCTCTACCCACCCTTTGCTGGCAACAGTGAACACATCCAGGCTAACTTTAGCAAAAACACACAGCAGAAGTCTCCATGGCATTCCCATTACTGATAGGAAGGGAGCCTGATCTTGAAAGCATAAATTAACAGGGTTTGCCTACAGAGCCAGCTCCACTGCTAGCCATCAAGCAGAATTTTTTTTCCAATACCCAAGAGCATTGTTGCAATTAAACCAGCTATTTCTTACCTCATGCTGACAGGCAGGCAACACAGATTAGCCATGGTTGTGATTGCTAATGTTCTATATGTACTCTGTGTACGCTTTCATGACCAGTCACACCCTGTCTTCTCTTTTATGAGCAAAACAGAGCCCATTCCTTCATTTTCTTCTGGGGAATTTCATAAACTAGAGCATTCAAAAAACTAGAGTACATTGCTGATTCTTCTAGTAGCTGCCTTCTCTCCCTGCCTCCTTTTGAAAAGCCAAGCACTCAAAACTGGACATCCTTCTTCAGCTACGGTCCCAGCAGAGCTGTGTGAACATCAAACTTTTCCTCCTCTGCCACCCCCTGTGTTGTCGATGCATCCCAGATTGATGCTTGTCTGTGTCTGCAGCAAATTGCAATCAGCTGTAACTTCCCAATCTTTTCTGTAGAACTACTTCTAGGCCACAATTATTCCTCATTTTATAGCTGTGCATTTGATTTTTTCCATCTTAAGGTACAGGAATCGGCGCTTTCCTTTGTAGAAATTCATCTTCCTGATTTCAGATTATTTCTCCACTTTATCAAGCTCATTTTGAATTTTAATCAGTTCTCCACAGTGCTTGCAACCCCTGTCTCCCCTCCTCCCACACTAGCACAGCTTGGTGTCATCATGTACCACACTACAGCTGTGACAAGGAGACGTGCTGGTGGTTTTTTTTTGGTTTTTTTTTTGAGTTTGAATATGCAGTGAAAAGCAAGAGGAAAGAAAAGAAAATCAATGCTTTAAGAATGTCATTTTAAATAGCCAGCAAAATATTCAAAAAGTAGATTAGGAATAAAACCCCAGAAATGTTAAATATCTTCCAAAGGAGCTTCTCAGCTGAGCACTAAGTTGTGACAAGATTTTAGTTCTGGGGAAGGCATTACCCATTAATTTAGCCCTTGGCAACACCTATCTCTAAGTGTATAACATTATATACTTTTATATACATTATATAGCATTAATAAAGAAATATAACCAAGGGAGTTTCTGTGTTTCTTTATGGACCAGGCAATATATGGTTGATAACATGAGTTTTGCAGCACTTTTAGTCTTGTTCCCATCTTAATTATATTATTCTTATATGTTTCCTGGAAAGAAATACCCAAATCATATAGCCACAGTTTCATTGTCTCCTTTGCATTAACCACTGATTTTTTAGAATGTATTAACAGCAGAGCCATCCTCTTTTAGCTTCAGAGTACATACTCAGGTGTTTTTGTAGGCAAGCAATTAGAAGACTGGAAAGTCTTACAAAATGTTCCACTGTATTGTTCCATGGAGAGCAAAGCTAGAAGCACCAAACAACTGCAGCATCCCATGGCACTACTACAGCCAAGAGTTACTGCTCACTGTGCCATGTGACTTGCAGATGTAAACACAAAATCTTGCAATTCAAAGAAAATTAAAATCCTCAAACGGGAAGTCACCTCAAAAAAACCCTCATAGTTGCTATCCTACAAACAGACCATGCATATGTGTTTATGCTTCCGGCTAAAACCCAACTCTTTTCAGACCAAGAGCAGGCAATTTGACATTAAAACATTCCTTATATGAACTTAATTAGGAATTTCATGGCACATTCACTAACACGTCAAAACCCCGTTTGCTTTGGAAACAAGCAGGAGAGAATTCCCCTGCCTTCTCCTGTTTGCTGAGCAGCAAATCAAAACACTACAGAAACCTGAGATATCAGGGAAGGCTCTCTGGGAAGGAAATAAACCAAAACCAGCTTGTCAAATGGGACTCCCTGCTGCTGCCTACCATGTGGTGCTCTAGTGAGCTGCATCTGTTCAGCTATTAAACATCGTGGTGAGTATGATACAGACAGCAGTGGCATTATCAAATATGCTGAGTGGTTATTAAGGCTCTCTAGAATAATCCACTTATTTTGGTTGGTAGAAGTTACTGTAAAGTAGCTTCATGTATGATAATGCTCTTGGTGCTCCCTAAATGAGAAGGTGCTGCTACACTGACAGCTTTAAAAATTCCACCTGCCGTGCCAGGGAAACGCTGAGTACTTTTGCTGCAGGAACTCCCCATTGTTCCCTGGGGTTCAGTGGGTCAGGGAAAAAAGCCCCACATGGGCAGCAAGGACATGAATGGGGTTTCACAGCAGGCAGGAAGAAGGCAGTCTGTTGCATTCGGTTTGTAGGCAGTAAGCTGCAAGTCCATCAAGAGGGAGGGCTGAAGTGAAAATAAGAGATACTGGACCCAAAGAGGAGCATGATGATATCTGCTGTAATGCCTCATCCTTCAATCCAGAGGCCTGGGATGAAGAGGAGTACCTGACCCAAAGGTGGAATAGCAGAGGAAGGAATTCCCAGTCCTGTGCAGGCAGCTTTCCTAGCCCACAAAGAAAGTGCAATGCTGCAGCAGCAAGTGTGATTTACATCTCCCCGAGGGAACATCTGGACTTACATTTCACCCTCGACTGAGCATAGATCATCACCTACAAATTCCAGCACGAGAAGTTAAAGCCACCTTAGCAACTTCATGCTGCTGCACTGAAGGCTTGGGGATAATTTCACGGAGAACTGGCAAAACTGAAGGGCTGTGTCTTTCTTTTGTTCCTCAGCATCCCTTATTCAAGGTAAGCTAGGTAATTACCAAGAGGCAGGAAATGCATGAGTCAGTTCCTTCAGCTAATCCACCCTCTGAAGCATTAGCATGTTTCAGTGTAAATGGGCTTTCACAAACAGCGAGATATTTAAGCCTCTCCAAACACTTAACAGGGAAACTCACCTGTTGTTAGTGGGATTGTTACATTAAACATTAGCCACCAGAACACAGAACACTGAGAGTATCAGTTCATTAAATCTTTATCCTGTCTGTTATTGTTGCAGGAATTCCTCTGAGTGGTATGATCTGAGCAAAAAAAAAAAAAAAAAAAAAAAGACTTAAGAGCAGCAGCAGCCCACTGTCAAGCGGGAAGAATCACTGCTGGATTCAAAGAGAAGGCAAATATTGTACACCTATGATTGTTGCTGAGAGAGAAAGCAATAGGCTGCTGAGTGATCCACCAGCAGTGGAGATGCACTGATGTCAAGGGTGTCAAGCTAAGACAGTGATTAAAGAGCATAGGCAAGTAAGTGAAAGGGAGATGAAGATACAACTGGCAGCCAGGTTTTCAGAAAACACAAATAAATTTCCTGCTCTGGCTCTGTTTCCTGCACAACCCTGGTGCAATGAGCTTGTGTCAAAGACTAGAAAAGTTAAGTAAGTTAATTGGATGAAGGTAGGAGCCAAGCCCTGTGGGTCCAGTTCCACCCCCCCCTCACTCATCCAGTGATTTTTCTCCAGTTCCTCCTCACTGACACAGTAGTGTAAGGAAACAGGGAGAAAGGCTCAAGACCACGAAGCAATCTAGAAGGAGAAAAGCAAACTACCATTAAATATGAAAAGAAGTTTTCAATTTGGTGATGACACTGAGGCTTCACAGAGCAAAACCTGAATTAAGTAAGTGGTCTAATTAACTAATTGAGAGTTACAATTAAGGTAATATCTCACAAAACGAGAATAGTATTAAGATGAGCTTTCCTTATTTGCACAAAGTGATTAACTATATTAGCAATATTTACTTAAACAAATGACTGAAGGAAGGCAGAAGGCTCTGTAAAATTGCTTCTGCACCTCACCTTCCAGCAGTAGTTTTCTGGATTGATGCAGATCCTGCTCATACTTATTCGTATTTCTGCAATATTTTCAAACAAATCAATAGTGGAAGTGATGGGATGAGAATTACTTGGAGTTAGGATCAGAATCTGTTCAGGTCACCAGCAGCACTTTTGCCCTCATCTTTTTCTGCATCAATAGGCTAATCACTCTCACTGGTATTAAAAATAATATTGTGCATACTGCATATCCACTGAAAAACCACTACACTGGTACTTTGTGCTGTGGTGCACACTTTATCCTTATCCTCACTTAGGGCTCATAAATTCAAAAGACAGGGAATTAATGGGCCAGATCTTGGATTCTGGCTTTTATTCATAGGAAACAAACCCTGATCTGTCCTGTGCAAACCTGGCCCTTCTTCAGTGGCTCAACAGCAGTCTGAGAGTCACTGTCCCTTATTCAAGCTGCCATTAGGGGCTAAAAACATTGTCTAGGATATGCTGAATGTGATGCCATTGCTCCAGTCTGTTTTTTTCTTTTTTTTTTTTTTTTTTTTTCCCCCAAACCACACACTGTCAGCCCAAAGTGCCCAAAACCTGTCTCCAGCCTGCACTGTCACGGCTTCTGACCCACTGGGTACACATCCCTTCCACATGGTGTTGAGCTAGGCATGCCCAGCAGGGAGGAGGGAGTACAAACCCTTCTTTTTGTGCTTCTCTAAAATTAGACAAGAACTAGGCAGGAATAAGCTTGGAAATATTAATCAGGGCTGACTCTGTTGCCTGACTAGGTATAAAAAACTGTATATGCTTATTATATATATATAAGCATATAATATAAATACTATTATATCTATGTTTAAATATAATAAGCAGAATATTACCCCCACAGGGTAAGTGGACAAAAGTCGCCTGCTCTCGGATTTTGCTCTGTCATCCAGAGCTCTCATTCTCCAAATAATGACAATAATTTCCTGTATTTCAGTTCCTTCTTCATTTGGATGATCAGCCAGGTTACAGCGAACACCTCAACGGCTCTGCTGCTTCAAATAGTCAAGTATCCTTTTAATCTTAATAAAGTTGCTAAAATGCCTGCTAAATTTTTCATCGGCGCTTTTTATACATGGCAATGTTCTGGGAGAGTTAATGCCAAGTTATTAAAATATCTGCAACCTTCATGCAGAAGGATGCTGGCTAGTAGCCAGCGCCAGGAATTCTGAATTACAAGTATGTGATTAGACTGTGATGGATCTAAAACGTCAGTGAGAAGAGATAACGTTAACTAGGAAAGGTGGGAGGCAAGAGGGTCTATTTATTTATCTGTACATCATAAACTAATTCCTGTGTCCTCCTTTCTG
Organism: Vidua macroura; assembly: GCF_024509145.1. Lineage (NCBI taxonomy): Eukaryota > Metazoa > Chordata > Aves > Passeriformes > Viduidae > Vidua > Vidua macroura. The sequence continues at coordinate 2,005,686 of NC_071573.1, read as the reverse complement.
AAGCCAGAAATTTGTTATTTATATGTGAAAAGCCTTGACACCCAAGGATGTACCTCCCACTTCTGGCCACGTGCTTATTTGCTTTGTTCTTGCTGCTTTTGTTTTCTAATGAAGCGGAACTTATCAGTGGTTCTCATCAAGAATTTCTTCCATGGGAGTACACCACACAATCACCACCTGAGGTGACTCCCCTGTTCCTTCCTATGCCTCATTTCATGGGAAAGAAAAGGTATTCCAGGTGATTCCTGAGACCCCTGGATGTTGTCACTGGGACTCCCTGGGACTGCTGCATTTGCACAACACGCAAATTTGTGTTCGAGGACATGGCAGAAGAACAAGTTGGGGACCAAGTGAAAGGGAAGAGAAGGAAATAATCCTTGAAAATATGACTGCATGTAATCCACAGAGTACGTCAGAGCTTTAAAAGTGACAATGTAAAAAATTAGAGGAGCTTTATGAAGAGGCCATGAGCTTCTTCAAGTTTGTGCTGATTAAATGTGTTTGGTCTTGTGCTTGCTTTTCCAAACTGGTGCACTTGAATTCTTAAAAATGCAGAGTTTTTGTTATTAATATAACATGGCCCAAGCCAAACCCCTTCTATTCCTAATCTTGGTGCTTTTTTAAGCTCAGAAAGCAAATTAAGTTCCATCTTTATGTTCTCTCCTCGTCCCAGATCCAAGGTTCCATTTATGCACAGTTTGCAACAATTAAGTCTTCCTATGACTTGCCATCAAATTCAGTACCAAAGTTCTGGATCTTAAGCAGTTCTGCCAACAGATGGATTCAATTTCCAGTGTAATTTTGAGATATGTGTGATCAGAAGGGAATTTAGAATCCACTACCTGATCTGTACGATAACTTCATACAACGCCACGGCCACATGCAATTCTTTCCATATTGTTTTCAGCTGGTTCTGATCTATGTGGGCCCACCAGAAGTGTTTTAAAGATCCACCCACCTTCAGCCAGGCTTTACACCTTTTCTAGAAGGAAACACTGGAGGAGGTTCATCACTGCTGAGGGCTGGAGCACTGTGCCTCTGGCACGGTGTTTTAGCTGGGAAGTTGGGTCCTGCTGGCTGTGCAATTTTCTCTGGTCAAGGGGCTGGCAGGTGGTGACCCCATTACACAGCGTGCTTTTTTTGGGAAGGAAGCTTGCATTCTCCCAAAAGCACAAAAGGAGCAAGATGCATAAAGGAGTTGTTTGCCAGGTAGAGGGAAGCAAAAATCTCTATTTTATCCCAAGACAGAGGAAGGAAAGGAAAAGGAGCTGCCTCCCTCAAGCACGTTTCTAGGCTGAGGAACCAGGCAGTCAGCTGGGACATCAGCCCTACCACACTGCTATACTGGACCTTCCACAAAACATCAGGATTTCTCCTTGCAGTGCTCCCTGATGGCAGTCAGAGTCAGACTGCTCAATTACATCAGCTCTACAAATTCCATTCATATTTTTCATACAGTAAGGCATCAGTCTGTTCTGTGCCAGAATTAGCACATTTCCATAACCTTCCCTCAGCAATTTGGCCTGTTTATGGCAAGAACAGACCACTGTTGCTCAATGTGTGATAACAGATTGTGCAGAGCATTCAAGACGAGGCATTAACAAATTGCTTATATAATAAAAGCCCTTTTCAGAGCTTTTTTTAATCTTTGTCTCTGCTGATACAAAAGAATAACTGCATGGTTTCAAAGCATGACTTGACCATCTCAGTGATTCATTAATTTTCTTTCCTACAAAGTTAGACCTTTAACCTGATCAGTGAGGTAAATGATTGCTGCATTTAGTACAAATTCCCTAGATTAATTAATTGCTTCCATTCTAATTAACTTAATGTTTGTGTGCATTGAATTGCATTCTCACCTACCTGTCTAGTCCCATAAATGAGTCTGCTTTGATTGTACTGCTTTTTTTTTTTATTCAAACCCATAAGCAAGTCTGGAAATCCTTCTTCCATAGTATTTTTTTTTTTTTCAGTTTAAAGGTTAACATACAGTCTGGTTGCTGAGATTTTTGTTCTCCAAAGAAAACAATCACTGTCCATAATAGTTAAAATTCCTATAGCATTTTACATTCACATATATAAATGAAGGAAAAAAAAAAAAACACAAATAAATATTGCATCTATAAGCATAATAAAGAAATATCAAATAATAACAGAATTCAGAATTAGATAACATCAACCTTATGAAATTTTCTGGTACTTCAAGGTAGCAGAATATTAAAATCCACAACTGTGAAAAACATAATGTTCTGAAGTATTTCCAGGGCTCCAAAGTGATCCCTGATACCCACTTAGCTGATATGATGATGACCTGGTTTTCAGAGGTGCTGACTACATTCAGCTTCCATTGACTTTAGCCACTGTTGTGCATGTTCAGCGCTTCTAAAATATCAGATTTCTGAAAACTAGGTATGCCTTTTTTTTAAAATCCCTTCCTGCACGTGAATAATTTAATTTTAAACTCATTACTATTTCATGAATGAATATACAAGCCAACATTGGCCTTCCCAAATCTATGCTTTCTATAGGTATGCATATAATAATAAGGAATTCTAGATTTGCATGATGATTATTAGAAGAAATCATATTCTAGAAATATTATTTTTGGATATTATTAAACTCTTCCTGGGAAAATTAATTAGCTCCAATACAAACCACTAAAATCAAAGATATTTTTATCATCAATCTCACTGAAAGTACATCCAGCTCTCTAGGAATTGATCCAAATAGAACCAAGTCAATAAAAATCAATTGACTTTCCATTAGACATTAAGCCCAAGACACGTGAAGTATTCAAAAGAGAATAACTAATGCATTTATCATAAAATATTGCAGTTCTTTCCCTGGTACACTCAAACACAGAACTCTGATCCTCACTTGAGCTTTTCTCCTTCTGTTCACTTGAGGGAAGGTCATTATACTTGCAAAAGTTAAAATTATCCATATTTTATGGATATGTACAATGAAGTCTAACAGAGTCAGCTATTAAAAGCCTGGTGTAGCAGAGTACTGCATATGTATAACCAAGAGACAGAGGGAGGGGAGTAGGAAATAATACTCATTTTAAGTTTGCTGAAAGTTAAAAAAAAAAAGTAAAATTAAAAATGCCGTTTCTACAATATATATTTTAATATACGTAGCATGTTAATATTTGGGACGAAGAGCATGAACTGAGTTTACTCACAATCCAAAACTCCATTTTCTGTAAGACACACAATCTTTCCACTCCCATGACTGTTCACCTCAGTCATTAATTGTAACTCTGAAGGCCTCACAAACACATCTTGGAAGTCTAAGGACAATATTGATTAATCCATCATGCCAGTAATGCTACATCTTGACAGTATTTCAGGTTAATTGTGTTGAGCCTTGCATATAGTGACGCCATCTGTTTTAACCATACTCTACTTTTTCAGGTCACGTGTTAGCAAATCTTTTGAAGCAGTTTTCCATGCTTTATCACCACAGTATTAATCTTATTGGTTAGCATTTCCCCTAAAATATTGTTTCTTAGTGACATGAAATAGAATGAAACAAAAAATATCTACTACCATCTACCCTGAGCTTTATTTCTTTTTATTTTGATATGTTTTCTATATCCTAAGTATAGACTGTCTCTCACTGGAATCACAGGGCATTTCGCCCCACTTTCCTCCCAGAGAGGGTTAGGATAACATTCAAAACATTGCCACATCTGTCTTATTCCTTATTTTAGGCCTCTGAATGTTTCCTATGAGAATGATCATCATCAGTTCACATAAATCAGCAGGTCCATACCTGTAAATGAGATTAATTAATACATTCTCATCCTGCTTGAGTTAGGAGAAGTGATCAGTTCAGCTTCATGTGCCCTAGGCTGGATGCCTTCTCTGCAATGCCAAAGCTTTATACTTTTAAATGCTCTGCTGGCCTTATGCTCCATACAAACTTCTTGTTCTTAACTTCAAAAACAGCTATCACCATAAAAACAGCTGCTTTGTGCTCCGCAAATACTTTGATTTTCAAACAAATGACAGAGACAAAGAAGACACAGAAACTGCTGATTCTTTCCATCAGGCATAAAAAAATGTTACATTTTGTTATAAAGTCTTTCATTTTAACAATGAAAGATGAAAACATGGTATAATTTACATTTTTTTTATAATGGCTGAAGCCTGCTGATGGAAATATATCCTTCTTCTCAAACAGAGCAAATACCCCTTGTGCAACACAGGAGAATTACAGTTTCCTATGCTACCAACGTTGACAGGAAGAGCAATTTAACAGGACATCTTAGCCCTTTGAAATGATATCTTTGTCTAACTTCACTTTGTTCCTCACCATAGGAAAGCTAAAAATTCAAGGTAACAACAGCAGAGTGCCTGTGGAAAACAATGACATTCATACATTTGTACACTTTGCTATCTAATGATGTGGGATAACAGGGTAGGAAGAGAAGAAAAGTGGAGGTAGGAACAGGAACCACTGACAGAATTACCTAAGGGCACTAAAACTCAGACAAAAAGTTAAGGGCAGGAGTGCACATGGTGACTAATTGAACACTGCATAAAAGGCTGTTGCCATTTTCCACGTGACATGGAGATGGATGCAGACCATGTCATGAAAAGAAGAAAAAAAGGAAGATTGCAGTAATTGTCAGAGCTACTTGTCCTTCATTTATCCATCAACAAGAGATGCAGCAGACTTTTAGGTAGGATATCTATTTCCTCTTGAACTAGATCTCCCAGCAGAGACAGCACAGGAGACCACTTCCATATGAGAAGTCAAATGATTGAAATGCAAGCTGATTGCTGCAGCTCTGGATGACTAAAACATTTTAAAATCCCTTTCCTGATTTACTGTGTTTCATATGTATCATACACACAAACAGTCCTTTATATTTATGCTGCTACAGTATAGGTGGAGTCTTATAATAATCTCTCTTGGAATTGAAAATATTTGCACTGGAACTGTTAAGTGTCTGGTAGCAATGCAGACTACACATTTTGAAAAATGTTTCTGATAACAATGTTTATTTGGAGAGGTTAAATGATTACTTTAAATAAATATGTTCCTCACCTAACACCAAAAGTGCGATTCAGATGATCAAGCAGCAATTTTTAAAATCAGAATTTGTTACAAGCTTGATTTCATTATTAGGTTTACATTGTCTTTAAGTAAACAGAATAATAAAGAGGGCAAGCACACACTGAAGTACCATAATCTAACTTGTAATTTCCTCTTCCATTTCTAGAACGAAGAAGGTTAAAAGCAAACTACCTCAAAGCTCTCAAGCACCCTCCCCAACATGCTAGTGAGGTCTATAATCAAATTTTTTTCAAAGCAATAGTACCAGTGCAACTTTTTTTTTGCCACTACACAGAGGTGAGTTATCCATGCACCGTGCATCTCCAGGTACACAGGCACTTTTTGCTCATGCATATTCACAGGTGAGTGGGTACATGCAAAAAAAAAAAAAAAAAACATGCAGAATTAAACACTTTCCTCCTTCTAGCATTATCTCCTTGCACTATCCATAGCATGATTCTGGTTGTTTAGTAGATTAGACACTCCTAGTGGCATCTCAACAGTGAAAGAAGGAAGTTTTGAATGACAAACCCCTCCAGCTGCTTTTATTGCAACTGGTTTAACACAGTAGATGCCAATATGGAAACATTTAGATCCAATTACAAGTATAACACATACTTAGACCTCCCTGTTCCTATGTTCTCTTCATTTTTAGAACTGTGAGATCTCGCAGTATCTTTCTGAGCTAAAATGGATCTCAGGTAAAATTCTCAGAAGTATCTGCAGCTCAGCTGACTTTAATGAGATATATGGTCTTTGGTGTCAAAACTGCTTTTGAAAACACTGCCTTTCAACTTCCCTTTGAATCCTATCCTTATTTGAATTAGATTCTGGGAAATTATATCCCAATAGTTTTCCAAGCTTTATCTATCACCGACAACTGTTATAAAAGCCCTTGCCAAATGTCTTAGGATTTCAGGTCAATCCCTCAGTGTCTCCACTCTAGGGACAGACTACTCTGAAGCTGCTCTCAGAGGTCAAATCTCATTCCAGTGAAATTTCACACAGTTACCATTTTGCTCTGAAGCAGAACAGGCTTCAGGGAGGTTCCCAAAGTCCCTTGCAAAGGCAGCAGGGGGAGGCCAATATCACCTCGCAGAGCAGGATTATAAAAGGCTTTGCTGCTTCACAGAAATTTCAAAAGAACCACTAAAGTATAATTTACCATTTTCCCCATCCCTATTAAGCTGGTAGTTTTTCTGACCATAGAAAATTCTCAATTTTTTTTTTTTTTTTTTTTTTTTTTTACTATCTTTTGCTACAGCATGGGTATAAGAAAGTTATTTGAGGAAAAAAAATTGAAAACTACAAACATTTATGAGCAGGCAATATTTTTTCATCTCAAACTCATCATTAATGAACATAATGTTTGCTTTAAAATAGAAATATCATCACTAGATGGAAGAACAAACAAATATTACAGTTTTGATAGCCTTCAGTTATAGTAAAATTACAAGGAAAACATTCCTTTGTATGCTAATGAAGAGGAAAAAAATCTGTAAGAACAAAGTATCTCTGTTGACCACAGAGGGTGGGCTTGCTCTGAGATCACAAATAAAGAGGTAAATTATAACAAGGCACCTGGTGTTTGCAAAGCAAATATTTAAATTCCATCTAGCAACACAATACTTGCCTTGAAATGTGTAGGCTCTCAGTTTTTCTGGCACCTGGGAGAAGTTGCTTTGTTCACATTTTCAAACTAAGATTGCACAATACCAGCCAACTACTTCAATGTAAGTGTGATTCAATGTAAGATAAGGGTATAGACAACCTCTGATTCTTATTTAAGGTTTTCTTTCTTTGTTTCTTTACCCAAGCCAGTAAATAAATAAAAAATCACCTTTGTCCACAATGTAAGAGTGCCTTTGCAGGAAAAGGAGTCTGGGAAGATTGAATACCATAATCCCATCTAATTTTGAAAATGATCACTGCTGAATGTTTTCTGAGGGTAAAAGTGTAATTGGTTATAGATCAATAAGTAATTCCATTCAAAAGGAACTCAACTGTTCCTGAAAGTAGAGACATTCTCAAATAAAAATCAAACTAACACATTAACAAAGTTCAGACTCATCTAAATAACAAAATTTTATACTGCTCTAGTTATGTTTTTCTCAATTGATCATTTATTTATGACGCCATAAAACTCCATATGCTTTCAATTTTGATTGCTAGTTCCTTGCTTTAAGGCAGCTGAAAGACTTTCTCAGACTTCCTAGCCTGACAGTCTTTCTTTCTGCTTAAGATTTACCATCACAAAAGAATGGTGAAATCATAGGACAAATTCTAATATTAACAATAAGCAGTCAGCTGTGATACACTGCAATTCCACTATTAGATTCCAGATTAAATCCCCCAGGATAAACATACCTTCCTCTGACACTGCTAAATTCTGTTCCATGTAATTACACTGCAACAAACTGCTCTATCTGTACAGGTAGCATCTCAGTATGATTTTTAATTGAAAAGCAGCACTGTAGCAAAAAAGGCATTTTGAGTACGTCTGAGACCCTGTACAACATAATATGCAATAACCCAGTATCATTTAGCTCACTGTTGACCCCAAAATGTTCATTGACTGCTGTAAATCACACTCCGACAAAATAAATGTGAACCCCCACAAACGCAAGAACAACCAAGACAAGAAGAAATCTCATGCCTTTGGCGCTGATACTTACAATATGCAGCTCTAAATAATCTCCAAGGCCAGTAGAACTGTCCACTCGCACCAGCACAGCCTCTTTTTGCACAGTGCTAAACCCTATTGCCAGTCTGTCTGCTCGAGTGCTCGGCCGGTCGTTGGGAGGCCACGTGTAAGTGATTTGTCCACCACCTTTGCTAAAGATATACGTTGTCCCCGCTGTTAAAAACAAACAAACAAAACAAACAAAAAAAAAAAGAAATAAATATAATCAGCCCACTTGCGCCGGTGCAAATGCACGTGGAAATCATATGCCCTACATAAATCAGGTTCTCAGTCAGTAAATGGATTCATAGGCTGCATTTCAATGTGAAGAGGTTTTTTTTCCTCTAAAAATTACACAGCAAGTGAAATATTAGCGGGTTTTATATTGTGCAATCAGCACTGAATATAACTTAATTGCAAATGAAACAACTTGAAATACCATAGCTCTGATTCAGAAATGCATATCTGTTTGGAAGGGTTCTTAAGCTTATGCTTGATGAACATATTTCTGTGATGTGTAGAACAGGGATGAGCTAAACCAAATGCTTTCCCCAACTGGACCTATGTGGAGAAATCAAGTAATTCCAGTGGCTGACAAAAAAAACATGCAACTACTTAATTACACAATGAAAACGATACATGATGGTGGCCAGTAAAGCAAGATGTCAACAAATACATTCACGTGAGATTTTTACAGATCTGAGGTTTATCATCTTGTGACAGATGGGGATAACAAGTGGAAACACACTTTACTTGTCATGTCAGGACAAAGAGATTATTCTACCATCTGAGTAAGCAATGGCTTATTTGCATAATGCTCAATGTACATCTTTTAAAAGTGGAAATCTTTACACATTATATCCAGGGTGCACTTACAAAATCTATAATCTGTTTGAAACAATCTGTTGTGATCCAAAACCACTTAGCACTCAGGTGCTTAACTTCATCATCAACATATTTCCTCAGAGCTAAAATAGCAGCATATCCGGATGTTTTCCATTTAAAACTCTTATCTTAACAACAGCAACAGCACAGAGCAGGCAAATTGCTCATGCACTTGATCTTCCACAGGAAAAGTCACTAAAAGCTATCTACTCCTTTTCCATGAGGCTAGGTCAAAGCTTAGGAGAAAGGTTAATTCATTGTAAATACAGAAGTCCAGTTTTACTCTCTGTCCTAAACTGTCCCAAAGTGTGGCTACTCTCAATTTTATTGCATTTTATCAGTTTATATTACATTTTATCTATTTTAATAAATAGCTAATGATAGGACAAGTGGGAATGCTTTTAAACTAAAAGAGAAAATATTTAGATTAGATACCAAGAAAAAATTCTTTACTCAGAGGGTACTGAGGCACTGGAACAGGTTGTCAGGAGAAGTTGTGGAAACCCCACCCCTGGAAGGCCAGGTTGGCTGGGACCTTGAGCAACCTGATCTAGTGGGTGACATCCCTGTCCATGGCATGGGGTTGGAACTAGATAATCTTTAATGTCCCTTCCAACTCAAACCATTCCATGATTCTATGAAAAGTAATCCAGTTTACTCCAGCCAATGCTCTCACTCCATACGTCCCCTGTCCATGTAAGGAGACAGCACATAACAATTTTAACTCTTACTCTCTTTCAAGGCTGACCAAAAATGCTGTAAGCATATAAAGGAATCTAAAATCCCTTGAACATGTGGACTTTTAAAGCCAAAGCCAAGAAAGACTGAAGGCCTGTACACTTACATCACTTGTTCAGTTCCCAGCTGTCTCAAAATCTTACTCTACTGCTGAGCAAGACTGCTTTGTGTCAGTCATAAGCAAAAAGGACACTTGGTCTTTTTTAAAAGATCTTATATTTATTTCTAACCTCACTCTTGTTTTATGGAATTACATGCCTATTAATAAGGGTTTTTTGGCAATGCCTTCAATCTGTAATAATTTATGCACAGTGCATACCACTAAAGTCACTGTAAATCTCATTTTATATTAATACCCTTGTGGGATAGTTTCACTGTGCTTCAAGTGGATCTGCTGGCTTTTCTCTTGATGCCAAAACACCAATCAGCATGTGTTTCAGGAGAGCTTGTCAACTTCCTCAGCAAAGACAAAAGCAGGTCTGTTATTTAAGATTTCACTTACACTTTGAGCAAAATCAGGTTTTATCTTTCTTATAAAAAGAGTTTTGCAAGCGTAGTGAAGACTGGGGCTCTGCCAGGGATTGGTAATGGACATGGGCAAAAGGTGTCTGGCTTAGGAATGTGTGTGACAAAACCCTCCTCCTCCTGCTCTCCCACCCTTGCTTTCCTCCTAGGCGGTGGTCTGAAATGTACAAGAAGCTGCTGTGTGTCATTAATCTCCAGTTACAATTCATCCTGAAACAAAGACACGTTAGACAGGCAATGTCACTGCTGATGGCCCCCAAGTTCTCCTCTTTGCTGCTACTGTTGTCTTCAAATCTCTGACTGATGAGTTGGGACCCTCGTGGAGTTTATGTCACTGTGGTGTCTGGAGTGAAAGGATTTGTTGATGAAAAACAGAGGGCTTGATCCAAAGCTCATTAAAAACAGTGACAGCCTTTCTGTTGACTTCATAAAACATTGTGTCAGGTCATGAATGAGGTTCTTATAAGTAACAAAAATGAGAAGGCTAAGAAAAAACAACTCCTTACACCTCAATACCACAGATGGAGCTGTTAGAATAGTCCCTAAGATTTAAGTGGCAGCGCATAATTCTCCTTTTCTTGGTTGTAACAGATGTGTTTACCCAATTAAAAGACAAAGAAAAAGCCTCTCAAGCATGGTGGAGCCACACTGAATACAATGACCCAGAAGTAAGTCTTCAGATCTGAACAATGAGAGGCTCTGCTGTTCTTATTCAGAGTGAATCTTTGCTGCGTTTTTTTTTGTTAAGTACTGCCCTTCAAATCAACCAGGGAAGAGCAATTCATTCCATACTGCTGCTGCACTGAAGGCAAGGTCAGTGTCGATGGAGCTGGATAAATCTAGCTGTAAATCTTAAACTACATAGAATAAACACCAAAGTTAAAAAAAAAAAAAACAACAAAAAAAAAACCAACGTAATTCTTATTCACGAGAACATGTGGCTTATGGGTTTTTATGAGACAGCTTTCCCTCCTTTATAACTGCCCATTTTGTAGCTCTTCGAAGTAACTGTGTGTCTGGTGAAAGACTAATTAATCCACGCTGATGAATACAGATCTGCCTCTGTCTGAGCTGCACGGGGAGTCACGTTCTTCAAATTTCCTGTATTAATTATGGAAAAAATGGGTCGGAAGCCATTTGAGAATAGATCCTCTGGTGTTTATATTTCAAGAAAGACAAATATAATAATGTAAAATTTATTACTCTGGGATTGATCTCAGCTTATAGCCCGACCTCCCATTAACTATTAAAAGCTAGAAACCGAGCAGTTGTTGGAAGCAATCTTCCTTCCTATCAGTTTTGGGTATGGGAAGAAACAACAGAGGAAGCCTAATTCACTTGCTTCATGAAGGCTTTTATGCTCTCTGACAAACCTCATAATGTCTCTGCTGCTCTTTCAGAGCATTGTCACGAAACCCCAGCCATCTCCCTTAGCTTGTGGCACTGTGTTGTTGGGGGCTTATCATCTCCAGGGAATTGAAAGCAGCAGAATTGTAATGGCAAGAATAGCAATGCCATCAGCACAGCACTTGTAAGCAGGCAACTTTGCAACATGCCAGTTATCTCTCTCAGCCACAGAATTTACTGCATAATTCTTTATGCTTCCATGCATCTGCACAATGCTCAGGAAAAAATGTCCACACAGCTCTTTGAAATTCTTACCCGTGAAAGCACGGTTCCCATTGTAACAAAATGCCAGTGGTCAAGATACAGTAATGTTTTTTAATGGCCTGGGTCTCTGAAGCCCTACTTGTTTGCAAAATTCATCTTTATGAAATAGCGCGTTCATTTCAGCACAGTCTGGCAGCAACTCAAGGACATCTGCTTACCTCTACAGTATTAAGCAGATAAATATTTTGTTTAGAACCCATTCACTGTATTTATTATTGTTTATGACTGCAAAGCTTTTCAATATTTATTGCTCTGAAGTCACATTTGATGTAGCTTAATAGTTTGCTCAAATCAACAGCTTTCTGCCTTCCTCACGTTCATTCCAATTTTGAGTTTAAGGTATATTGCACTGAAGGGTAATGTACATAATTCCATTTATCCCATATAATGTAAGTAGCATAATGTTTATTTTCAACATTCACGTCAGGTTTCAAGTGCTGATGAAGTGAATGCAATGGTTTGATTGAGCTCTGGACTCTCATAAACTATGATTCCGTCACACTCTGTGACTAAAAAACTGAAGACTGAAGCCTGTGAAGTTCAGTTATGTAAACTATTAACTGCACTTTCATTAATAGAAAAATAATATTTAACTATCATTAAAAATATGAAGGGTAAGGACTGCTAGTAACAAGAAATTACCCAATAATGTAATTTTCTTCTTTCTGTATCTTATCAGTACTTCAATTCTGGGCTACATTGTGAACTCCCTTATTCCCATTGGTGAGTAATTACTTGCATTGATAAACCTGCTGAATCCAGTGAGACTATTTGTGTAGGCTACTATTAATTACCAAGAATGAAGAATTTAAAATATGAAAGCATATACATATATAAACATGATCAAACATCTTATATGAAAGCATTAATTATATTTACTGTGTTCAGAGGAGCATATAAATCTCCATTAATACTCATTTTTACATATTCATCTGTGTATTTTCAGTCTGCGCAAGCTGAAGTTCAGAAAAGTACACAAAATTTCTGTACATATATTTGTACAGATTTTCTAAGGTAAGTAAAGGAAGGAATGCTTCAAGCCAGAAACATGAATTGCCAGGGAGAGAGAGGGAGAGGAGGGGGCTTCAAAATTGTCCACTTGGTGGATTAAAATACAACCCTTCTGGATTACATCTCCCTAGGCTTTGATATGTTATTAATTATGTGCACAGAAGAGAGAATATCTGCCACAGGGTTGAGGTGGAGGGGATGGCCATTAGGGTTAACCATGGGAAGGAGATGGAAAGAGCTGCTGGAGGAAATATTTCAAACTAAAGACCAGATTGAACTGAATGCTTCCTGAAGCCATTCTGATACACTCTCTCCCACAAATCTGGGCAGGAGCCTGAATATGGATTGCAACTGCCCTCCTGCAAGAGCAACACTTCTTTTATTTTGCTATTTGCTTATTTTATCTGCTATTTAATAGCAGAAGAGGTGTATTGCACGGGGAAAGAAAAAATGTTCAAAGGGATTATTGCCTGTAGCTCTCCAAAGAGCTTGAGCCACAAGAGTAGGAATGGATGTCTTATTTTCTGGCCAGATTCTCTTAGATTTGTGGATAACAGGGACAAGGAGAATATTGATGGTGCTCCTTTGACCAAGCTTGGAAAACCTTGACAAAAGTTCAAAGTGCTCCTGGAAATTTGTTGCTACTCCAAAGAATTTCTAGTTAGGTCCTGGTACCCATCTGACTGCATGCCTGAACCAGGACTGTTAAAAACAGTCTTAACATTTGTCACCTGTAAGGTCACAAACTGCACAGCATAATTCCTTAGTAATTCCATTATTTCAATCATTGCTTTTCCCTTCTTCCAGAGTAACTGTAACAAAACTCACTGACCAAAGCAGCACTGACAAAGATCATTGCTGGGTTTTGTTGTTAATATTGTCATTAATAATATCATCTTCTCTCTTCAGGTAAAGATGCTGAGGCAAATAAAGCAGACAGAAAATGTCTATCAGAGTCCTGTCAGCCTTTTGTGGACCCCACATATCACTGTGCTACAGCTGAGCTCTAAAGTTCAATGCTTCTATGAGAGATGCTGAAGCCACATCATTGCAACACCTCAACCAACTCAATCAGCTGGAGCAATTAATTTAAATGAACCAACAAAGCAGTATCTAGTACTACTAATTCAAGCACAATTTTACATTGCATTATAGAACTCCTCTTCCCAAAGCACTAAGGTGACCCTGATTTGCTTCATCAGAGCCTACAGAGCTTTTCATCACCCTGCATCCAATTTTTTAAGAGAGACCTATAAACCAGTGCTGTGTGTGGTTTATTACATTCAGCTATGCCTAAGAGCTGTCTCCAGGTAAAGGTCTAAGTGATAATAGAACCAACACAATCCCAAGTCACGCTGAGCATCCTGCCCTTTCCAGTGGCATTTGTTGAAGATTCAGGGTTCTAACACACAAGCAAAGCTTTTTCCTCAGACCATAGGAAAAAAACCCTAAGAAAACCACTCCTTTTTCTACTTCTCCTTTCTTCCAGTCTATGGCATTGGTATTTGGACAGTTGTTTATGTTTTACCTTCCATGCATAATAAAGTGGGTGAAAAAATACTGCATTCCTGTTCTAAAAGTTTTTGTTATTTAAATTCCCCAGCTGATATCAAGCTCTATTGATAAAAAGGGTCAGTAAGTGACAAACAACTAAAATTTTTGAGTAACAATGGCTCAACAACCATGTATATCTATAAAGAACAACCCTGACACAGTTTAGCATCACTATTCCAAATCAGCACCATCCTTAGCATCATAAATGACACAGTTATGAGAAAAGTTTCAAAGAATTGAAGGAATTTTCCAACTAGAGCGATTTTAATATTTTAAGTCAAGTAGCATCTCACACCTGAAATGACCCCATTGATTTAGATTAGACCCACTTAACTGGAGTAAAGTGCTACTCAGTTTGAGTAGGGACACTGAACTAAGAGCCTCCAATTGTGTTTAAAATGAATATAATTTTGAGAAGGACCTTAGCTAAGCAAGAGGTAGCTGAAAGGACTCCTAAGAGAATAGAAATAAGGAGTATCTGTTCATCTGACTTATTACCAAAACATGACTTGATTAAGTGAATGTCAATGGACTTGTTAGTATTATGGCACTGATTCTGTAAAATTATTTTTATTGGCTTCAAAACATCCACAGGCAAAAAGTTCTGTGGTTTGTTGAACTCATAAATATGTTCACTTACACAAAAAAAAAAAAAAAATCACTATTTATTTTATGAAAGGATACAGTCTAACAAAACCTGACACAGAGTGATAAAAGAAAATTATTGTTCTCCAGATTCTCTCAGTTTAAAAATTTTATGGGCTGCCTATTACCTATTACTTCTCCAGTATGGCTGCTGTTTAAAATCAATTTGAAACATTTCTGTATGAAATGTAAGGTAAGTAATTCCCCATTAGGGCCTTGGACCTTTATGCAATGTAGATGGGTGGAAAATTAGATATTTTGGAAATTAAAGCCTGCTTTAAATGTCATATTGCACTCAACATAAAACATTTTAATCCATTAAAACTCTATTAACATTAACAAGGATACAACATGTCTGATTCTTAAAGCTTGCCAAAAAGTCAGATGGAAATTAAAAGCCAAGCATCTATAAATAAGGGAAGGTTTTATTCCTCCTACAACCTTGTCAACATATAGTTAAAGATAAATTTCTTGAATGCTGTCTACAGAAGTGGAAATTGTGTGGTTGAGAAACACATATGAGAAGGCAATGGATTGAAAAGCATTTCTAAACAGATAAAATGTAAAGGCACTGTTAAGGAAACTTCCCTGTCTGACCATCCAGGAGCCACCTTCACACCCCCTGAGCTGGGACCTTCCCAGCTACACCCCCACACTCACACAAGCACACCAAGCCTCCTTCCCAGCTCCACCCTGGGCTTCCCATAGCAGAGCCCCAGACCCCCAGAGCCTTAAAAACAGTCTAGTCATGGTGCTGAACAACAGAATAATGAAATAACAAAATAAAATAATAGCTCAGTCTGCTGCCTTCAAGGAGGGATCCTGAGCTTTTATAACACAGTCCAAGAGCACCAAGGCTGTGTGGTTGGCTCCTGCTGGCGAGGCCACAGGTCCCCGAGCCCACCTGGGCTCAGGGTTGGGTTCCTGGCCCTCCTAGCCCAGCCTGCAGCTCACTCTGCAGCCACACACTGCACTAAATGTGCTCCTCAACACATTCAAGGATGTCAGACTGAAGTCAGTAAAGCCGAGTACTCTCAAAGACAATAGGACTATTCCAGTCTCCACACTCCTCACATCGGGAATTGTCAAGGCCTAAACTTCGATTTAACCACAGCTGCAATCAGTTCCATTAAAATAAACTACCTGCACATGCACTGATTTGCTTCTTATGGCTTATTAGTTGGTCCAAATCCAAGGTGAACACAGAGAAAGGGCTGGTAAGTTGAAGGGATTTGTAACAGGATGCAGGAACTAGGACATTAGCTCAAATACTATGCAGGTTGATAGACACCAAATGTTGTCACCATCTGTTGGTGCCCTATGTGAAATCATTCAGTGGTTCTAGTCCAGGGACTTTACAAATTCAACAGATACCTGGCAAAAGTTAAAAATTCCCTCAGCCAAGTAACGAGAGCTGTTAGAATTTCCAAGCTTGCTGACTCAGCTGGGAAGCCAGTAAGTTGAAGACAGAAACTAGGACCTGAGTGTCTCTCACAAAAGTAGCTCTGCACAGATGTGCACATAGGCCAAAAACTCGTAAGTGAAAAAACAAAATTAAATTTTCCTTGTAAAGGTCCATCAAAAGGAAATGTTCTTGTCAGAGAAATGATAATTATTTGTAAGTCATTATTTCATGCAAAATGTTAGTGCCTGAATTTATGTTTTTATTCAAGCACCTACAGCAGTATCCTGATTCTCAGAAGTGCTGTTGCATTTCTGTCAACCTTTAAAAATAACCCCCCTGTTCTTTAAATGGGGATCAAAACATTTGAAATAGCTGGCCTTAAGTCATTTAATAGTGTTAGAATGGACAGGAGCTTGGCTGCAAGTGCCTAGCATGCTTCTAGGCTAAAGTCTTTATTCCTTATTGGCTTTCTTACTAATACAATATTCCAGCTATCCAGTCTTGCATTAACCTAGTTATTTTTAAGTGACGTTTATATTATGTTCCTCGCTAAATTGTGCATCACATAATTTAATCTTGAAAAATCCTTAGAGAGCTTTCAAAAGTAGCCAAAACTTCTCTTGGAAGAAAGGTATAGCATGCTGAAAATGAAAGCACTGCTAACTGCAAGCCTGCTAAAGTCACTGAAAAATGATCCACGCCCAAGGATGTCAGATGCCGGACTAAGATAAGATGTTGATGCTGCTCCCAGCAGAAAGATGGAACTGGCAACAACAAAAATTACAGGGTTTGCTGAGAGGGAGTCTCTGCTGAGAACAGGTAATTGTATTATGGGCAATGTGCAATGAAGTTCAATTTTGCTTGTTTGCCAAGGTAGCGAAGAGTAGTAAGACGTTCTGCAGCATACACGTTCTCCTACTGATTACTCAACTACTAATATTTAGCAGACAAAAATATTCTTATAGCAGCATTTCTGAATGTTTTCCAGTAGACAGACATGGACTATAGCTGAAGAAAAATAGAAAGAGCACAGTTTCTTAGAGCTGTTACATTCTGAAAGGCAAAAATAGCAACTATTCTTGTTACAGAAATGAAATCAAATGAAATGCAAGAGATGCAATCTTTGGAAAAACACCAATCCTCCCTGAAGCACATTAATCCACCCCTGAAGCAGCTGTTCAGAGGCATCTCAGAAGGAGACCTGGCACGGGGAAGGACTGATGAGCAAGTTGCATATTGTCTGCAGTCTTGTGGCATTGTACCCTCTCCCCGATTCCAAGCATGAACAAAACTTCAGGATATTTTAGTTTATATACAAACCAAGTTTTGAAGCCAAAGATAGTTTTCTCCAGCATTATATGCACTCAAACCTCCAAAAAGTATCAGGTAAAAGAGGAACATGATATAAAAGTGTCTGCTTGGTTGTCTCAAAAGAGCTTGAAAATAATAATCAGCAAGCAGCCACAAATGATACTTTATTTGGAGAGTTTTTGCAGTCATTATCCCGAGGGTTGACTTTGGAACATCAGTGTTTACTTACATTATCAAATCTGTGCATGAAACAAACAGTGTTTAATGGGGGTACACAGACACAGCTGCATTTGTACTTGAATCTTTAAGGTTATTAGACCATTATAATAAGAGCTACCAGGGGCCAGCCAGGTTGGGCCAATTCACTTCCTTCCCACTTCTTTCTGTTCTACTACATAATAGATTTTCAACTGGGGCCTGGCACAGAAACACTACATGCTTTGTCATTATGGTAATTGCTGTCATTCTTCTTTGCAAAGTCCTTATGCTGTTGTTTGTAAGCAACAATTCTCCACCAGATTCAGAGGATAAAGAGCTGCAGTGAAAAACATGCATCTTAATGCTTTTCACTGGGTTACACAGTTAGGAAATCAGAGAGCCTGGTTTAACCACTGCATTCCACAACAATGTTTGGAGAGAACTTGACAAAACAGTTTTGGACTCCAAACTGTTCAATCATCTCACCAGGAACTAAACTCAAGTGCTGGCTCTGACACTCCATACCCAGTGCTATCAGAGTAACTTAATTCACTTGTGCATGCAAGAAAGGTGAGCAGTTAATTAATCATCCTTTGAAGACTAACCCAGACTAATTAGTGCAGTGATATTGTGTAGGCCACTCACTTCCAAGGGTCTGGCTGGAGGAGATTACAATTGCTTTTAATACCCTGAAGTGAAGATGAGTATTCAATAGTTTGGGAAGCCTTACTTTAACACAGCACCTTATAATGACGTACGCAAAGATGTCAAGAATCCTTCAAAATTGTAAGTGATACCAACACATGTGGGAAATAATTCTGTGAAGAAAGCTGCTCAAGAATAACCCATTTTTCAATAAGCATTCTTCTGAGTTTGCTAAAAAAAAAAACCTCAACCCAAAGTAAAACAAAACATTTCCCAAGAAAAGAAGGAGAAAACAACATTTCAAATACACTAAACACCAGCCCTGCAGAATGAACTGCAGCACACCAACTTGGAGGTTTTGAGGATTCCTGCACTACAGCATTTTCTTACAGCTGTTCTGTAACATAAGACATATTTCTAGGTACGTTTCTGTATCTCACACCAAAAATTGATTTCATTGAAGAAACACAAATATTCAGATAGGAACTGAATGCTATTTGACTTAAAATTTTTTCAGTTAAATTTTAAAAGTCATAAGAAGGCTCTCTGCCTATTCACGTAATGAACATCAATCAGAAATTAAGAATCCTCTAAATCCAGAAGGTTTTGTCCATATCCTGTTTAGTTCTCAAAGGACACTACCTACTCACATGCTGGAGTCTCAGTAAGGAGGCTATTCAATGAGAGGTTGTGTTTGTGATGATATTGCCAGCATTTGTAATAACAATGCAACCTAAACACTGCAATTAAACAACAGAGTAGTATTTTTGGAATACCCCCCCCCCCCGCTGTTCTAAAGTGTATTGTGAATATTAACATATTCCAGTAAATTAGTTTGCTCTCATTACCATAAGCAATTACTTACTGTTTAGGTGCTGTTGATATTAAATTGGCAAGCAATTTGCAAGAACTAATACATAGCATAAAAAACTTTTCAAAATTCTAACAGTATGAAAAGTGTTTCTAGTAACACAGTCCCTTACATATAGATGTCTGTCTCTAAAAATTCTTTGTATCTCTTCCTATAAGTTTTTTTTTTTTTTTCCAGCAGCAAGTGGATAACTAACTACCTGAGGCTCTGTGACAAACTCTTTATAAACTTGGTTTTGATTCTGTGGAGTAAATCATAAATACCTCAGGCCAAATGCGACAGTAACATCTCATTCACACCAGAAAAAGAAAATGTTTTCATGCTCATTTTTGAAAATAATAGTTTAGAAAATATATCAATGTGAAGTTCAGTTCTTTGCTCTCAAAGCTATTACTTTCCTGATACAACACTGCCAGATGGTGAGGGTAAATCAACGCCTTTGTCCTCAAGATACAGCTGGGGACAGAACAAGGCATGGAGAACCTGTCCTGCTTTTAGCAATAATGACACCATAAGCCTATTTCTCTTCAGTCCAAGAAAGCAGTAATCCCAAAGGCAATAACCTCCAAACTAAAACCCCAAGTTAGGAAAGAACCAGGACTACTTTTCTGAAGGACACTTAGTGAATGTGACAGACGTTCCTGGCCAGGTGCTCTGCTTAGCCACAGAAAATGCACAGATCAAGCAGCACGACCCAAACATAACCCAAAGAGCTCTGTGGGGAGTCTAAAACAAAGGGAACAATTTGCTTTGTTCCTTAGCTTGCACCTTGGCCCCAAGTTTCAAACGAGAAGGGCTGCATGTCTTTTGGCTCACGTGACTGCTGCACATGGAAAATCATGCCAAGGATGATGGCCAAAGGAAGGGTGTGGAATGGCTGTGCTACGGTGCACTTTGTGCCAAAGTCTAGCTGGCAAGGTGGTGAGCAGTCAAAGGTTGAACTCAACGATCTTAGAGGTCTTTTCCAGCCTGAATGATCCTGTAAATAGGTTATTCCTTCCCCTGAGTCAGCCTGGAGAGCCAAGGGGCAAAGATCCAGCAGCCCTCAAGCACCTCAAAGCTGTCCCTACAGATACAGGATGGGCAGGTTGATCCTTGTGCTCCTGGTGAGCTGAAGGAGCTCAGCATGCCCAGGTGGGATTCCCATGTTTCAGTAATGCACTCACTGATCTGATCTGGTAGGATCAAGCACCTGTTGAAACCACACCTTCAGCTGCAGGTATGAGGCCACAAACTACTTGTATGGGCATTGTGCCTAGCTGTTTATGCAAAATTGCCTTTAATGCAGCTGTGAACCTTAATGGGGACCTTGGGAATCCATAAACAAACCACAGTAGTTTGAGCAAGTCCCAGAACACATTCATAAAGTATAACTTGTGAGCTCAGGTCCCAATCTTTCAGGCTATGTTTCAGTCTGGAACCAATTACTATAACCATCTTATCTTGCAGAATACACAAGACTGTAACAGAAACACAAATGCACCTTTAACTCCAGGAGCTCATGGTCCCTGTCTGCTGTGCTCAACTTTGTACTCTGCTGTTAGAGATTATTGGGTTGAAAATATCTTTGCTAAAATTAGGCACAACTTTTAAAAATAATGTAGTCAGTTCTTAAATATATTTTCTCTTATTCAAAGCTGGAGCAATTTAGCACCTTTCTTGTCACTCTCTTTAAAAAAAAAAATAAGTTTTTAAATGATTATTTTTGAAATCAAATCTTCCAATTAACTTTGTGAAGTAAAACCACAGACTTTTGCAGCTAAAAATGATGTGTGCCTCGGTCTCTGAAACAAAGTAATGAAATTCTCATCTGATTAGCAAACCCAATGTTTTGTACTTATTGACCTTGAATAAAAAAAAGAAAAAATTGAGCAATGTGTTTGTAATGAGAGTAGGGCTTCAGTCACTTCATATTTCCCCTTTAATCAATCCTCCATTCCCTTCTTCTTCTAATCCTAATCTGCAAGAGTTCTGACAAATTGTTTGGTTTTCCACAGTGTTATAGCCATCGTGAGAGCTCTCAGAGCCACGGGACATGTCTCCAAACTATTCTCCTTCTTCTGCCTGGAGAAAAAAATACCTTACAGCTGACATTCAATATCAATGTCCTTAAATACTAACTCCTTGTGGGCGAAAAGAGAAGGAATGGAAGCATCAAATTACATTTTGATAAATAAAAGATGATGCATAACAGCATACAAGGAAAAACAATTTTTTCACAAATCCCAAAAGAGATATTTCTACATTTTCTGGAGAAATCCCAACTCATCTCCATTCAGGATCTTGGCTGTCCATGACATTTAGAAACAGGTTTGTTAAACTAGAGCTATAATAAAAAATGTAGGAATATTTCCTTAAACAGCAATTTCTATCCATTTCAACCAAACCTCCTTAATGTTTGTAGACCCAAACATGGCTTTTTCATATCTGTATTACACAGAATCTTAGCAGTGGTGAAAAATGTCATGATTCATGAACAGGATTCCTCCCTGTACGCTCATAATTTAATAATATCAAAAATTAAGGGAATCTGAACTTTTACTAAGAAAGAGTAGATTGTTAGAACTAACAGCTGAAATGAGAATTTGCATATGTGACCCCAAAATAGCTTAAAGCTACCTTAAAAAATAAAGAGGAACTCCCAGCTTGCAAATTCAAATAACAAGGTACTTTTATATTCCATAGCAGCTTTTAATCCTCTCTCAAACTTAAACTTGCATGTGAACACTTCCCCTGCACAGATCAGGTGTGAGTTTAAGGGAAAGATGAGGGTAGACACACACCACAAATAAAGGAAAAATACAGAAAAGGCTTTGGATTAGAATTGCACTGTCCCTCCAAGAGTAAAATCAACAGAACAAAACTGATGCTTACAAAAGAGTCACAAGAGGGCACAAGCAAGGATAAGAACGATATGAAGTAATTAGTGTTGCCCTGTGAGCCTCTTTATGCTCATGCAAACAAGCATCTTTAAAAGATACTGGACTTAAAGATCAAGCCTTGCTCTAGATTGTTGTGCTGCTGGCTGGAGAAGCCTACTGTTGTTAGGTCAAGCTGATAAACTTGACATAATTGTAAAGCACAGCCAAATCACATGCAAATCCTCTGGATGCATGTCAAACAAGCCTGGATCCCTCAAACACCAGGCTGTTATCCCTGTGTTATCCCTCTTCCCTAGGTCAGCAGTAGTGTCCAAGAGACTTAGTGGTACACTGCTTCAGGAAGCTGATGCAGCTCAGCTCAGCCTCTTCCTCCTCTGGGATAGCCTGCATGGCCCTTCTGGGTGCTGTGGATTTAAACTGTCAGTGCACTCTCCTCCTGGAACCTGTGCCAGTGAGCACTCCAGTATTTTGTGGATGTTTCATCTGCTCAAGGGATTAAACTCATTGTATAAGACAAAACCGATTAAAAAAAAAAATAAAGAATGAAAGTCACAAAACTGCAGATAATCAGAATCCATGCTGTTCTCCAGTAATGCAAACATTACTGATAGTCAGCTTCTACAAAACCTACCTAATTAGAGCTGTTATCAAACTGAAGGTCATGTTAAAGAGTACTAAGCACACCCTGTACTTACACTGATATACATGTTAATGTTCATCAAAGTAATTTCTGTTTTAAAAGGGATGATTATTTAGTACCATTATCAGTCTCAGCCTCAATACTATGCTGCCACTATTATGCAGAGACCTCATCTTCAGAAAAAAGATTTATTATCTCAAGTGCTGAACCAGTATGAGCTCCATATCTCAGACAACATATAGCTTCTGCAAAAAAAAACACCCAAAAACACCCCCATTCTGTTTGAACAAGACACTGTGCCCCTTAGGCTTCCCTTCAGTGGAGGTGGTGACCTGGATCCTTCATCAATAATTAATTTATTAATTCTGGACAGCATAGAGTAAACTGCTTTCTGTAGCAATTTGCTCTGGTGGAGGAGAGCTATTGAGGAACTTTCCCCTCCCTTAACAGAGACACTTCAGCTGTCACGTCCTGTATAACAAGCAATGTTTTCCCTCGCTTCTTTCAGCTGCTTTCCAAGTTGACAGTCTTAAGAAAGCATTTTCAAAAGAAATCAAACTGGTATGTTTTCCTTATGCCCTTCTATGCAAGGTTTTATAAGGGAATAAAGTGCCATTTCATCTGAAAAGATACCCTGAACTATTATATTTTGGGATTTTCTGCCTCAATGTGTTTCATTTATTTACTTGCACTCAAGACAGATAGTAAAAGAGCAAACAGCCTGACCTTTGGACAATTGTCAAAAAGCCCAACTCTGCAACTACAACAACCAGTGTGACCTTCTTCTCTGCCTTCAGCAGCCAACAATCACACACAAGGAAGGAGAAAAAAAACAGCCTAGCCTGGGTAGAAAACTGGACTCAGTCAAGTAACACAGCCTGTTCTCAAAGCACTCGTAGATGAGCACTCTGTGAACCCTCTCAGAGCATCTGGGACCTACCAGCTGAATTCCAGAGCTGTTCCCTGTGACACCCTGCCAGCAGCAGCAGCTGCCAGCTTTGCCAGAAGAGATTTGTACACGTTTCTGTAGCTCTGTCACCTCAGACTGGATATCTCGCATCATCTGTTTTTTCTGAGGGCACCTTAAACACCTTATTATTTACTCCTCCATAATCCATATCCAATTTTCACAGCTGCATGTGTACAGAGCTAGCAGGAAGGCTTTTTTTTTTTTTTTTTTTGAGGGTGTGTTTCCATGCACAGAGACCTGAGAGTCTCCAGCCCCTACCCAACACACCACTAGAAACCAGGGTAACTTCTTCCCAGCAGCACAAGGGCTGCATTATAGGCCAGAGTCTGCTTCCAATGGATTTCCAGGGTCAAGATCACCAAAAGCATTTATTGCATCAGAGCTGGGAAGTAAAACACAAAGCAGATATAAATGAAGAGGAAACCTATCACGACCATTGCTAATTCTCAATAGTTCTACACTCCAACCAAAACACAAGCAGCATAGGTCAGTCCTTCTCTTAGAAACAGAAACAGCCACTGTGTTTTCTGACTCCTTTCTATACTGCATCAAAAGTGGCTTGGTTTTATTCGGAGAAATATACAGTGCAATATCCTGTGCCATGCAATATGCTCCACGACTCAGAGGGGATGTGGTTGATTTTATTGATTCAGTTTTCACACTACTGTAACCCCATTATTGCCAGCAGAGCAAGTGGAAACTGCAAGCAGATTCTAGATTGATAGACTCTGATATTTCTAATTTTCTAAAGTATACAGCTAACTTTATTTCTTTTCCTTGCCTTTTTTTTTTTTTAATTTGGATTTTCCTTTCTAATAAACTCACCGCTGTGGGACACCTACTCAATGGTACTGTAGTAAAAAAGGGACAGAATTCATTACATTAGAGGCATTTATTGGTATTATTAGGATTTTACAACATGATAGCATAATCTATCCTTTGCCTGAAGTAAACACTCTTAAAGGAAAGTCCACAGGGAGAGTACAACTGAAGCATTTGTTAAAGTGGTGAATACTAATCAGATATATAGCTGGAGGAAAAAATAATGTTCTAACAGGAAGATACAGCAAGTAGACCACAAGACAAGCACGATACCAAGGAATCAAAATATGGCTGTAGCATATACTTTGGAGCAATAAGAGGGGGAAAAGAAATCAAGGACAAAATGGCAGGGGGAAAATATGACTGTCACTATTAGGAGCTAGAGAGAAAAGCAGGACAGAAAGCTAAAGATTTGAATGCTTGGAATCAACACAGTGGGAAAGCCAAGCCAAAGATTTCCCAGCTTGTGTCTCCAGGCTCTGTTACAGCTCAGCAAGAGACTACCAGGGTTTCAAGCTACCACCCACATTGTAAGGATTGGAGGATACCTGGATTCTTATGGATCTTGTTGGAGATTCTTATGGGTGTGTTGAGGGATGCTGAGACTGTTAATCACCATATTATACCTCTGCTATTCAAACAGGTCCAGCATTTCCTGTAATCTTCTAGCTCTTTATTCTATGTTTTTTCCTGTGTTGGTGCTGGTCTTGATGCTATCGGATTCTTGTCCACAGAAACGTTAACTACACTTGGGGCTTCCATGAAAACACTTGGTAATAATGCAGCCAGTCATCTATTGAGCTCAAAAGCAGAACTGTAGCATAAAGTGCACAATAACACTGCCTATTTAGATCATCTGAGATAACAGTCTCATAAATTGTGACTATGCTTCAAGTGATCAACGTTGACTCTTAATAGGCCTATTACAAGGTCAGCAAGAGAGGATAAGGACAAAAAAAATAGTGTCTACAGCCTCTACTTGTTTAGAAGTCAGGTTTGCCATTTAGTATTAAACCAAAGAAAAGAAAAAAATAAGGCATACTGTACACGCACAACAGTGTCTGAAGTATCAGCAAATACCATTTAAGAAATCTTTTCATTTCTGCCTATTTTCATTTTATTAAGTCATTATGACAAAGTAAACGCACTCAAAGCAAAATATTGATCCCAGAGACTGTTTCTTTTCTCACAAATGCCAAAGTAAATTAGGAATAACTCACCTGCAAACAACTGAAGAGAAACAAACTGCAGTGTAACAATAAGAGATTCTCTCCAGAGCTACCACTCAGAAGGGGTGGTATATTCTGTGCTACCTCCCCGGGGTAGACACTGACACAAAGGGATGAAGCTGTCCTTTTGGAGGGAAAGTGCATAAACACGTCTCCAAGAGTTGTGTCTCCCTTTTTTTGCTTTAGCTCTTTCCTAAAGAGCTAAGTGGCAGCAGAAAGAATTCCTCCCTGGGATGCCTGACTGCCTGTGGCTAGCTTAAGCACAATGCCTAAAGTTGAGATGCCTGTTCCAGGTGAGAGGACTCACAGTTCCTCAATAAATCCCGGAGCTATTTACCCTGGTTAAAAGCAGACAAAAGCACTGCTAACAAGTTCAGCTGCATGGGGAGGGGCTCATCTTCCCTGATCACACAGGTGGGAGAGGAGGAGCAGTTCAGAGGACAATAGGCAGCAAAGGAGAAATTCCCAAATTGATAATTTAAAAAAAAATATAGCAAGAACAGTTTGTGATAAATAATCATTTAGGCTTTGTTAACCTATCATCAGATGGAGACAGGCAAGAACAGAGAGGAGACACAAAAAAGATTTTCTTTACATCAGCCCCGAGTTTGTACAGTGTTGAAGCTTACCATTAATTTTGTAACTTTGAAACTTTTACTCAAAACTAGTTCTTTCTAAGTAGTTTGTAAAATTCCGTAGCTGTAGTTGATTTGCCAGCATTTTTCCTTTCAGTTCACACACAGGTAATAGACAGCACAGGGAGAATGCTGCTAATCAATCTCATCCTCAGGCCACATCAATTTTGGATTTGTATCAACCCAATTTTACCTAAGGTAAATTGCTGCTTCAACAAAAAAAAGCCAGAAGATGAATATTTGAGGAGGAGTAAGGTGGTACATGAGGCTTCCTCCAAGACCTGGGAGAAGTCCAGAATAAATGCCCAGTAGGACAGAAAAACAAATAGGAAAAATAAACAAACAAAACAAAACAAGACCAAAAAAAAAAAAAAAAACCCAAAACAAAAAACCAACTTGCTGGTAAACAAAGAGAAAACAACACAACAAAAAATATCTTTTGGTAGTAAAAGAGAATTATCACATTTGCCCAACTTCAAAGAAGGTAAAATGTCTCCAGAGACACATTTGCATTGAGCACAGCCCTATTAAAATTGATGACAATTATTATTTAAGGAAAATCAACCTCTGTTCCTAAAGGGGAGAATGCCACATGATGAAATGTGCATAAGAAAACAAGACAGCAGCTAATTCTAGGCACCAGAATCAAGTGATCTGTGTAGGATCCTAGACAGTCCAAAGAAGAAATTTCACTTTCTACAGAAGATTATTCAGAGCACCTGTAATTTTGAATATGCCCAGGAAATAGATAAGGGGACTCCAAAGCCCTGAATTAAATCAGAGCTTTCCCTGTTCCTAGAGGGAAAAGTGCAACTTTCATGGAAAAACACAGGTGCTCTACTTTCATGATCTGTCTTATCAGGAGATTATAAATTTCACCTAGTGCATTAGGAATTAAATGCCCACCTGCATGCCAAGAAGGAGCAATAAAGTAATAATTTTCTTTTTTTTTTTTTTTTGGTTAATGAATAGGGATGAAACATTTTCACCAGCAGCAGTTAGCATCCAATTTAGGTACACACCACTGAAGTGTCTTGCTCCTTGCAGTTGAAAAAGAGATCCAAGAGCAGTGATGAATGACTGCAGATGAGTAGGTACATTAAGCCTACACACACAGTGCATCCTGAGCTGCTGCTGCTGTTTGCATTTACTATAAACAGGGAAAAAAAAAAATCAAGAGAAGAGGGTCTGGGAGGAACAAAAAATGGGGAAAATGCAGTGTGAGAGAATGTGTATTACACTGCAAACAGAATCAAAGAGAAATCCAGCACAGCCTGAGAATGCAGCAGGAAGGGAGGGCCTGAAGGCTTCCCTTTTTCACAGAATGTGAAGCAAAGTTCATTCCTGTGAGTTTCAGCAGGAGATAGGAAGAGTATTTCAAAGCCCAACAAGATACCTTGGACACTACCTGTGGGGCATTACAGGACTCTTGTACTGACCAGAACTGTAAAACAAAACCAAGCCAAAAACCAAACAAACCAAACAAACAAACACAACTTAACGCCTGATTAAATTAAGCAAGTGGAATACATGCTGGGAAACAGCTGGAAAACATGGAAAATAAAGGGAAAAGAAGAATAAAAGTTGTTAGCTAGCAAGATGAAAGACAGATCTATAGACGGACAGGTAGAGGCATAGACAGAATTAAAAAAAAATAAAAATATCATAGAAACTGTATCTATGGCAACACTGAAATAGAAATTAGTAGACATTTTTCTGTATTTGAAGTCTGAAGGTTGGAAGAAAATCAAGCCACATTGCCAGCAATTTTTCTGTGGTCTGCATTATAGAAAACATGTCAGGAGACAGAAAAGAGAATATCAATCAGGTCAGAAGAAGGGAAATAGAACATCCTTCTTGCTTCCCTAATAAGCTTCACCTTTTAGTCCTTATTTTCTAAACCAGGGACATGTACATTTTTTTCAATTATTTTTTTTTTCTAAGAGATAATGGTTGGATTTGGGGGATTTGATTTAAAAGAATGTAGGTTTTATATGAATTGTATCAACCTAATTTTTTTAAAAAAAGTATTTAATTAATCTAAAGAATATAAGTGACTGGTTTCCTTGATTGCCTTTTCTCTCAAAATGCACATCAGAACCAAACATTTTTATTTGCACACTGTCAAATTTCATCCCTGTATATATTTTCAAAATTTGTTAGGTAAATGTATGTGATACTGACATAATTTGTAATCTCTTATAAAATGCCACAATATTTTCCACTAGAATTTTGCTCCACCAGCGTATTGTGCAGCTCATATCTCGGGTTTTCTCTAACCTGTTATCATTTCTACTTAAAAAGGTAAAGCTTGACTTTTCCCTGCTTTGTTCTTTGTTCAGTCATTTATACATGAGCAAGTGGGTGTGAAGTGCTGGCAGATGTGTCAGGCTGTGTTGCACTGCCTCTAACAACTACAGAAGGAGAAAGGCACTGGATACTTAACCTCACCACTTCTGTTTCAACAATTAGGCACTAGTGCTCAAGACTCATTTATTAGGCTGTTTAACCAGTCACAGACTTGGAAGCTGACTGTCAGGGGTATGTATTAAGAGAAGGATGCTGTAATGGGATTTTTTAATCTATCCATTGAAAAGAAAAAGAGGTGCAAATTGTTGGTGAACTGAGAATGAGGGAAAACATAATTCCAGGCAAAAAAAAAAAAAAAAAATATATATATATAAATTCATGCCCTAGGCTTCAAAAGCTCTGAATTGTATATTAAGCATCAGTGTTACTTTAATACGTTTCTGAAATAAGTGCATTTCATAAAATGTCTGTTCAAATTCTAAAATGAAGTAGTTCCTCACTTGGGTAACATTATTCAAAGGAACAATCTGACAGTAGCAACTCAAAACTTCCCTGCATGATGAAGTACATCTCATGCATTTACTCCGTGCAGAGATTCCATTCCTGGGTCCCTCAGAGGATCCCACATTGGATAAATCTGCTCTCCACTGCTCAAAGTGCTCTTCCCCACTCCAGCTCACAGACATGCCTCCAGTGCAACATTGCCTCAGATTGTGCTGACAGTCATGCTGATTTAAGGGCTCGGGACTCACAGTATTTCCAGTACATAATTTTTAAAGCTACAGATAGTACCCCTAAAAAGTGTCAAAAGATGTTACACCTATACACAAAGACTGCTAAGCCTGTACTCTGAGAAACTGTTACGACCACACTAATGCAGTCATTCCAAATACTAATGTTTTGAATTTCTCTGTTATTTTAACTGAAGAATATATTTTTTTAAAAAATGATAAATCATAAATTCTGCAGTGGAGGTCTCTAGAAATTTGTGAGTATAATCTAAAAGCCAGTGGAAACAGAACATGGAAAATAAAATTGTGAAGACAAGGACAGTGAGGATAAAATCCATAATACTTTGAAAGAATGTTATGGAATAACCTTTGGAAAAAGAAATCAAGATTTTTGAAACCAATTAATAATCTGTAAGAAATTCTGAGTATGTGGAGCATATGTCCATATAAGACAATGGAAATGGTTTCTTCTTACTCTAGAAATTAATGCGGCTCTTGGGAGTTTTGCTTGGCTCCAGAAAAACAGGAACTAAGAAATCACTATGCTCACTGATGTTGAGAAATTATGCAGTAGGAGAAATTATAATCCTATGATAATAGTCATACCTGTACATAATATCAGCCTGGGCATTGTATGAATTCCCAGTGCAGAGACAGAAAAGAATTTACAGCAACTGTGAATCTTGTAAAAGGTGCTGTTAAAGAGAAGCACCATGCATTCCTTCCTGGGAAAAATTGCCGTGTGCCTTGTTTTTGTCCTCATCCCTGTCCACACCACTACAAGCTCTTAGCTGTGCTCAGCCCTCATCAGCTGATGTGCACTCAAGAAACTGAAATGGAGTTAATGGCCCATCATTCATAAATCTGCAGAGCTGGCTTCAGTGGCACTACATTCCAGGCTGGATCAAAAGACACCTCTAAAGCCTGGAATGTATTTTATTTGGAGACTACCCTGTGCTTGCCACATAACACAGTGAGACTGAGCCATCATTGTCTTTATGATTGTGCTGTGAGCAGTGCATTCAAATTCTCTAGTGAAACACAAATCACAAAAAATAATCATTAAAAAAAAAAACCCTTTTTCAAACCAAGTACAGCACACCATTTTCCCATAACAGCTGTTTCCAGAGTGCTTCATTCAGCACTGGAGTCCCAAGCACAGGAAGGATATGGACTCTGAAGTGCAGAGTAGCAAGTGCAGAGGAGGCTTGTGAAGATGACCAGAGGGCTGGAACACCTCCCTTATGGAGGCAGGCTGAGAAAGTCGGGGTCATTCAGCCTGGAGAAGAGAAACTCTGGGGAGATCTTTTAGAATCTTCCAGTACCCAAAAGGGCCTACAAGAAAGCTACAGGGGACATTTTGATAAGGGCCTGCAGTGATAGGACAAGGGGCAATGGCCTTAAACTGAAAGAGGATTGATTTATCAGATACTAGGAAGAAAATGTTTACACTGAGGGTGGTGGGGCACTGGAACAGCTTGCTGTGGATGCCCCAGCTTCTCCCTGGAAGTGCTCAAGGCCAGGTTGGATGAAGCCCTGAGCAGCCTGGTCTAGTGAAAGGTCTCCCTGCCCATGGTAGAGGATGTGGACCCAGATGATCTTCAAGCTCACTTCTGATCCAAACAATACTGTGATTCCATAATATCATTCTGTGGTTTGAGCAACTCTTATTTGTATCACACAAAGCAGGATGCATAAATCACCACAGACAAACTCCTTCTTTGTACCCTTACACACATTTGTGTCATCTGAAGTGTATGCAATAATTGCTGCAAAGATACACAGTACAAAAAGCAGCTTAAAGCTTCTGCTTCTCTTCTGAATAATTTATCTAATGCTTAGTTGTGCTTTAGAGATCTCTTTTCTTAAGCTCACATTACAGCACTAAGGGCCGTGGTGTGACTTCCTCATGCTCACACTGATGAGCCATTATTCACCCTCCTGTGACAACACCAAAGTGCAGCTCTAAATACAGAGCAGTAAACTGAAATCAGAATTTCTGATGTTCTTCCAGGCACCTATCACTCTGCAACAAATATGAATGAACCAATTTATTTGGTTATTTTCACACAAGGGAGCTCTTCATCACTCACATCACCTAGGAAGTGTAAAAAGCTGCATTTTGACAGACTTGCATTCACATACATTGAACAACCTCGCTGTTAAAAGCAATGTTCTACAAGTAGGTAAGCTCAAAAGTTGACTTCTATTTTCTCAATAAATGCTTTTGCTATGCAAAAGAGGCAAAAATCAGCACGTAGGCTCAGAGATGAGCTACTTATTACTCCTGTGCAGTACCTCCAAGTAGCAGGAAAACAGATCTTTGGCAGCCTGGTTTATGTTCAGGTGGTGTTAACTTTGGAGTGTGGAGCATTTTGTTGTTTTTCTTAAATAAAGCTACACCAGTTAGTGTGCAAAAAGAATCCAGAGATTGGAAAACACTATTTCTCTACTGCTTTTGTAAGCATAAAACCAGAGTATTAATAGAAATATTCAACCTGACTGCAAAGCACTGACAAAGCTGGACCCAGGACTGTAATGGTTCCTAAGGAGCTGTTACCAGTCAGTGATCCCCAAATTAAGAAGGATTTGCATGAGTAGCTTAACAACTCTGAAAATGTGGTTATAGCCCACCAAATCACAGATCCAGAGAATCAGAGCCTCAGAGACTGGCTCCTGTGGAGTACTTCCTGTTACTGGAGAATATAATTGCTATTTTCAAATCAGTGTTCAACATACTAATTAATCAGTGAACTGTAAAGGTAAATATTATGTCTACCTGAATCCCCATTGCCTGTATGTAAAATTAAATTCACTAGCACAACATGTGGCTGTATTGCTTTTTCAGCAGGAGAAAGAGCACAGAATCATTGAAGGGTTTGGGCTGCAAGGGGCCTTAAAGATCACCTTGTTCCAACCTCTCTGTCATAGGCAGGAGCACCTTTCATTAGATCAGGTTGCTCAGAGCCTCATCCAACCTGGCCTTGAACACTTCCAGGGATGAGACCACCCCAATTTCTCTGGGCAACCTGTGCCAGTGCCTCACCAGCCTCACAGTGAAGACCTTCCTCCTAACATCTAACCTAAACCTACTGACTTTCACTTTGAAGCCAGTCCCCCTTGTCCTGTCACCACGCACCCCTGTAAAATGTTTCTCTCCCCTCCACATGTTGGAAGGCTGAAATTACGTCATCCCAAAGCCCTTTTTTTTACCAGATTCTCTCAGCCTTTTCTTTCTCACTCGAACAAACCAATGTCCTTCCTGTACTGGGGAATCCAGAGCTGGATGTATGTCGGAGTCCAGAACATCCCTCTGGCTGCTCTGGATGCCTCAAGACCCTGGCAGGGGCTCAGGGACCTTGGCAACAAGTCAAAAACACCTTTGGCTTCGATTTTAGCCCATGGGAGAGGCTGCCAACCTTGTATGAGGAATTACAAATCAAAAGGGATCGAGTAGTGCAATAGGGGAATTGACACAGGGTGAAAATGTAGAATTTTGGGGTTTTTAGAATGTAATTCAGAGGTACAATGTGGAGGAATCTGGGCATGCCCTAGCCTTTTCTTCCTTCTTCTTGTCCTCCATGTCTCGGTGTGATGGTGACACTTTTCTGTTGGTTTAGGACAGGGACACACTGTCCAACACAGATTTTAGGTGTTGGTATGGGAACTGTGAACATGGTACACATAATTTTGGGTATATAATGTGGGAGACGCCCGGGGCTCGGGGCAGACTGCCATGGCTTCTGTGCTAGGTGGACCTCGGCAGGTCAGAGAGAGAATATTTTAGATAAGAAGAAATAAACAACCTTGAAAACTCAGCTTCACTCCTTCCAGACCTTTTCTTTGGCTGCCGGGCTAGGGAAAAAGGACTTTCACACTGCTGGGGTCTTGCCAGCAGACCCTGACAGATGTAGTACGTGTTCTTTCAAATAAAGGAAGATAGAAAGTGCTTGTCAAGGCACTGAGCCCTACACATGCTTTTTACGAAATCACTGCAAAGAGGAACTTCAGTGATTGAACTTCCATCTTCACTTTGGTAGATGGAAGAATTCAACTCTTTCAATCTACTCCTTTAGTTACATAGGATTTTTGACCTTAGAAAAAGCGTGCTTGGTTCTTGTTATAGCAGCACAATACCACCATACTAGTAACATTTACATTAATTTCAGTGGCAAAAGTGTTTGTTCCCCATGGAAACAAATTAATAAATTAATTAATCAGTGTACAGAGGACTGAAGTTGAAACCTTTCTCTGTTCATTCAAAGCTTTTTAGAGAAATACTGTTTATTTTTGGTCAGAAATAAAAAAATATGGTTTTGTTAAAAAATTGAGGTTTTTTTCCAACTTCCATAAATTTAATTTGCAAGTGGATATGCCAGGTAAAAATGCTCTATTTCTGGTTCACATGTGTGAAAATATAGAGCAGGGCATGGCAGGTGGAAGACAGACACTTCTTCCACTGCCACCTCCCTGTCTTTTCCCATGTGGGTTGCAGAGAGAAGTCTGTTCAGAAGCCAGTTAAATCAGACCAGCACCCCATTATTCACTGAGGCAATACATTGTCATTTGTGTCACAACAGGAGCAGGGAACAGAAAAGCTTCACTACATTTAATACTGCCAAGTACAATCACCCAAAAGACTGACAACAATTCCAGATAACTGACAATCAGTATAATTTTCCCATTTCAACCATCTTAAAAATAGACCTTCAGATTCGAAAATGTTCATCTTGATAGCTCTTTGAACAAGTTGTTGCAAAGATCATTTCTCCTGGATTTGTCCACATGGTATTTTTTTCTCTTCTCAGTGTTGACAGTGATCTGTGCAGTATAAAAATCTCCCTTTTTTAAAAACTTTTTGGGCAATTTCAAATTCCTAGTGCAAAAAGCAATTCCCAAATAATATAGGAAACTGACTTGTTTAAGCTAACCTGTTTTCTTGATTTTACAGACAACCCATCATTGTGCAACTTCCTGGCAGGAGAGTCTGTGTAGTACATTATAATATATACTTTTATTAATCTTATTGGAATTAAATCCACATTGTAGAAAGGACTGAAATCCACTCTTTTTTTTTTTCCTCTGAGCTAGCATAATTTTTTTCTGATGTTTCAGTAATCTAGTACAGAAATATGTAGTTTTCCATACTGTGCACTGCTATTTTTCCTACCTATGAATGAACTGGTAGGAATAACAATGAAATTGGACATTATAGAGAAAGCTGCCTGTATAAAGTAAAACAGGCTAAAAGATGGAATCTGTCTCAGGAGGAACAATTTTCACTCAAATGACCCGAAAAGTTTGTGATGTAGGTTTTGGATAAGCAGATGGGGGGAAATAACAATATAGAGGAAGCCTGTCAGCTGTCTTCACACATATAAAATAATCCATGAATTCTCTTCTAGACCCAACCCTCCTTCTTCCAAGATTCTTAGCTATCTCTATTTCCATAAAGAAGAAATTATTGAACATTTTGTCTGTTATAACAACAGTCCCTAAACCTTTTTGTCCAACCAGTTCACCCCCAGACATCACACATTGAGGTTTATTTTGTTTCTTAGAGGCTCCACAGTTCCCAAAAAGACCAAAGAGATTTTGGCCAGTTTTCATTTGAAGAGTCAGGCTTAGTTAGTTTTAAATGAGTTGAGATTAATGAAAAAATATGAGAAAGAGCAAAAAGGTCAAAGCAAAGTGCAGAAATATTTCTCCTGATAACATTATCAGGAGTGTGACCATTTCAGGACAAAATAAAGAAGGAACTGAGAGAAAGGGAAGGATTTGCCTAAAGGATAATGGAAAACACAATACCTGCAATAGAGTATTGTCTTTCTCCTCCCAGGCTGGACTTTGGAAAGAAACGATGACCATGGGCCAACATATGTCATGGGAAAATAGAGTAGACATCACCCAAAAAACTGACATAACAAATCTATGGAAAGTGTCCATCATGGCTGTGAAAACCCCTGACCTTCTCTATGGAAATGTGACTTACTATAAGAATTTCTAATGTTATTTCAGAATTCTGAAAATACCTTCTAAGTCTCCTTGCAAGAGTTTATTTTGCTTTTTTGAATAAAACATTTTATTTCCCAATAATTTCTTCTTTCCTTGTCCAACACATATATAATATGACAAACACAGCTAGGTCTGGCTAAATTAATGATTTCAGCAAAATGGGAAACAATTTAAAGCCCTAAACAAACATAAACATTAAAAATATCAGAAAAGTAATAATATTTGGGATTTTGTTCAATTAAATTCCAAAAAGATACATTATATATATATATAGTAACTTATAGTAACTTATGTGAAGAGATGTTGGTCTAGATGATCTTCAGAGGTCCCACAGTGATCAAGATGACAAAGAACAAATGAAAACAGTAATGTCCTAGAATTACAGGATGAAAAGAATGAAAAATAAATTCTGGGAAAGTAACAGAGGACAGCATGATACTACTTGAAAGGATCCATTAAATTTTCTTGTGATATTTTTTTTTCATATCTCCAGAAATGCATATTGCCCTGAAAAAAACTACATCATCAATATGATTTGTAGCATTTAATTCTTTGGATAATTGAGGCAGACAAAAATATCTTAAGTTATGCATAATTTTGTGGTTTGCAGCTCCATGGCAATTGAAAAATCAACACTGGGCCATATAGAATTGAGTCAGGTAAGTCTTAGGAGGCAGTTAGAAGAATTGGGGAAAAAACTGATTTCAGTTTGCATTTTTATTTCAAATTTTTATTCTTATGGCACCTAACACGATTTCCTTTTCCTGGATGCTATACAAAAAAGGAAAAAAAAAAAAAGCCAGAAAAAGAGACAGCTCTTAGCTCAGTTTATATGACTGTGGGGAATGCACATTTGCCTTTTACAAATACCCTTACTTGACCTATATTCTCTAGGAGGGGATGCTATAGGAATGAAGATAAAATCAAACTCAGGATTTGAAGCCCAACATTTTCAGCTACACAGAAAGTATTTTCATTCCAATTCAGCCTTTTTTTTTAAAGCTATGCTTAGAACCTTCGAGGGTACATAACTGCAGCTTCACTCTGCTACACCATTTGGAAACCTGTCCCATTGTTTTACCTACCTGTGCTTATCAGAAAGGAAGGGGCCAGAATGTCTTCTTACATCCTTAAAAGATGCCTATGCTGCCTTCCTCCTGGCTTTTAAGTCTCAAAGCATAGACAGAGAAAGATCAATAAGATGTGATGACACCTTAACAAAAGCAGAATGGAAGCAAAAGACAACTCCATGGCAGTGGTGACCTTGGAACTCACATGCTGATTTAAATTAGTTATGGGTGTTTGCTGTTAAGGCAAATAGAAAACTCATTGCATACAAAAACTTTTCACAGGCTCTAAGGGAATCTCCCAGCTAGTAGAATGGCAGAGCAATAAAAGACTTACTGTACCTTTTAATACAATATTTGGTCTAAAACACTACAGAGGAGAGTTGAAATGACAGCAGTCACTATATTATATTCTTCCATCATGTTGCTGTCAGTAAAGGTGCTCTAAAGCCTGAAAAGCATTTCCTTTTACAGAGATGCCCCGACTGCATTTGTGCAGTATGTTTTACAGTTACTTTCTTGCCAGTAAAGGCAGAAAAAAGATTAAAAATTACAAATCTCTTTGGAATTGTTTTTAGGTTATCACATATGTACTCTGAAAGCATGGTTTACATTTTTGACATCAGTACAAAGAAACCCTGAGATAATGTTGCTGCACTATTTTAAAATTAGATCTAAATCAATACAGACTTTCCTTTTTTACTTTTTCATCATGACACTGTGGGATAGAGAATTGTAAAAATTGCCTGGATATTATCTAACCTCATCTTTTCCTGTAAGATTAAATTCAGCATGGAGGGCAAGAATGGAAGCTGCAGTTCTTTCACTTAACATTTATGTCTTAGTATGAGACTTTAGAATATTGTGTTTATTAGATAACATGATATCTTCACGCTTTCAGTGTTTCTGCCACTTGGGTTTCCTAAAAATGATGATTCCAAAATAAGTAAAGAATAATATTTGAACAACTCATAATCAAGTTTGTCAATGTGGAACATGGATATTGCACACACCCAAGGTGTGACAGCAGGAACAAGAGTGATACTTGGGTAAAAGGAGCCAAAGAGGGAAATAGCCAAGGTTTCTCTAGCCTTTTCAGGTATCTATTACATCTGAAGTCTGCACTTATTTCCTTGCTGGGAAGAAAAAGGTAATTTGTGAATCATTCTTTTTGCCTGGCATTTCAGGAGCGATCCAGTAGGGAAGTGAAGGGAGATTAGAAATTAACATCTTGGAAAAAATCCTGCTGGTTGGTTGGGCAGAAGACTTACAGGAAGGTTGTTCCAACATTTGGGGGTTTTTGAAGCCTTCCACTACATCAATGACACTTTTTATTTTACCAGGGAGGTGGTTTGTTACCACAACATGACTCAGGCAGCCCTGAACCGGGTGAGGCGGAGGATTCCCCACGTAGCTCACTGCTCAGCCAGCATTATTTCTTTTTCTTTATACCCTTTTAAAGTTTTGAGCCTGCTTTGCCTTCCTCCTAATCCTACCTCACAGCAGGAAGTGAGTGCACTGGTGATTGGCCAGCACTGAACCCCCCACACTCCTTGGCGCATCGGCCGGGAAATCTCAAAATTAGCGAAATCTCAAACTGGCGAACCAAAACCACTCCACACGCCAGCTGGCCCTCCCTGTCCTCCAGCTTTCCCTGCAGTGACATCCAGACTCTGCCCTCATCATCACCATGGGTCACCACCATCACCACCTGCGACAAAACCATGCTGTCCTACAAACACCGGGAGTGACGCGGAGCCCTCGCTCACTGTGTTTGTATCCAACTCCTCTCCCAAAGGATTTGAGTTCCATAACTCCAGGCATTATTTATGCAAGTCCAGAGAAGTTACAGTACTGTCCCCTCCAATAAATTGATTTGTGTCCTGATGATTACAGGAAATAAAAATTTTGAGACTATGGTATAACTGGAAGCAGGAGAGCTATTTGAGAAGCTCTAGCTATAATTTCAGTCTCCTCCAGATAGCTTTGCTGACATCACATAGTCGAAGCCAGACCTCCTTTAACAAATAAAAGGACTTTTAAAATTGTTTTTTTAAGTTGACTTTGAAAGTGAAAATTTTGTCCCAGAATATACAAGGCATGCACCATGGGTAAATCTTGTGGACCTTGCAGATAATTATGTAGTTTTTTCCCCCTGATCTGCCTAAACATACAACTGCCACATCTCAAACCCAAGTTAACTACCAATTCAAGTTCAAAAATGTAACATTTAGTGTTTGACATATGTGTCAGGTTAGCACAAAGCCACCTTTGCCACTTAGGTTTGAACAAAAAGAAGCACTTACTCACTGCCTAAAATGTTGTGCAAGGAGATGAAGAACGTTTTCATGATTAACAGCACTTGGCAAGGACTCTGTTTTAATCTGTTACAATTTGAATGTTCAATATTTGTTTCAATTTAGACTTTAGGGAAATAATGAAATTTGTTTGTATTTCACTTCTCTATCTCTACCTCTACAAGGAATCCAGTATTAAGTCCAAATTCCAGTCAAAATATCACGCCATCAGAACCCAGCAGTGAGGTTTTCAGGGAATATTATGAACAAATTCCAAATTCACATTAAGTGCAAGAAAATTTTCAGACTTGATGCTGCACAGTTCATAATTTCGTGTCAATTCAATTAATAGCATCAGTTGGGAAAAAAAAAAGGCGGTTGGTTATTTTACTGGGTTGAAAGAGCTGGGAAATGTTAGGTAAAAAGGTCAACCTAAACATGAAACACTTTATGTTGATGTGAGAAAAATTTACACTGACACCAAACATATTTGGAGGGGTTATTTGACTAACTGGTAATTCAAGAATTTCTGTTCCATTGAATGTAAATCGTGCCCCTCCTTTCCTCGTGCCCTTTCTCTCCGTTCAAGAATTCTTGTTCAGTTCTATCTTGCTAGTGAGAATTGTCAGATCAGCATAAGGAACCCAGAGGATCATCCGGGGAAAATACTCAGAGCAAAGCTAAACTATTCAGAGGCTAACTGTAAGAATGAGGAGAAGCTGAAAGAAAGAAAAAAAATTAAAACAATGAATGCATGACAAAACATGATGCAGACAAACATAGCAAGGATATTTCTGCCGCATAAAAAGCTGACATATTTATGTCAGGAAAATAATGCATTTTTTTCCGTGCCAGAGAAGCAAATTACAGGTAGAGATGTACAGGTACACCATGAATATTGATTTCCAATAGAATCAAGTCACTTGAAATGAGCAGACGGGAAGGAAATAAATCCCTGCTTTTCACAATCAGTTAATCCTTAGTAAATTCATTAATTTTTAAAAAGGAAAAGAATTACACGTAGAATTATGAATCTCAAATGGTAGTGGTGGTTCCTGAACAAAACAGTTACTGTTAGTGCTCACTATGGCAGGAGACCATTAGAAATTAATTTTTGAATTAAAAACTAGAAGACAGCTTTGTAAGACAATTGAACAAGGTAATTTCTAACAAGAACAGACTGTTTCCCTTATTTGTTCCAATAAAATAACAGCTTTTCTCTAGGCTGTTTCCAATTTACAAAGAGAAGGATTAATTTTTCTGCATACATATAAAGCACTGGCATTTTGATGAGGTAATGAGAAATTTAAATTTACCCAATACACTGTAATACACTGTCTGAATATTCCTTCCTCCAACTTTTTTTCTCGTTTAAAAATTCATGTTGCACTTAATTGCTCAATTTGCCCAAAGTGCAATAAACAATTGAAGAAGCCATTGAGTACCACATAACAAATACATTCCTTAGTAAGATATGACAAGAAATTACTGGCCCAATTAGTGACACAGATCCTTTGGTGCAAGGTAAAGAGAGAAAAAAAAAAAAAAAAAAAAAAAGGATCCTTAATGAAAATAAGATGCTCTGCAAAGACAAAACACAATCTGTATATATTGTACACTTTGAAGTCTAAGAGTGTCTCCTGGGAAAACTGAAAATAAGGCACTAAGCAAGTTACTGATTAAAGCCATTTACTTCCATGACATTTTGTGGCTGTGTGTTGCCAGAGTGTATTAGGAAGATATATGATTATCTGCTGTCCAGGGAGAGAGTTGTTTGAAAAACTTAGAAAAGATTGCAGGGATTATAATGTAAGCTCTAGTTTTCCCCATAAAATGTTGTTCCTACTGTGAGTAATCTCTTGGTATACATGCACCATGATTGCTGTTTCTTATCCACTCTGCAGAATCAAAGGGACCTTTGAGGGACACTCTCCTGTGATGTGCCAAGTGTATCCAACATCCAGAAAAGTCCCTCAGAGTTAAAAGCATTTGGCATTTCCCAGAAGACACCCAATACCTCACAGAATCAGACTCAAAGGGAAAATGCTAAAGATCCAGTAAAAATAAGAAAAAAAGAAGAAACCTTACTTGAGAGTGTGACTGGAAGGTCCGAGAGCAATAAATCAGAGCAATTAAATTCAGTGGCAATGCTTCTCTCACTTAAAAGGAAATTGCAAGAACTACAGTGCCTTGAATGGCAGTTTTGCTGCTGTGGTGTAAAATTTGAAATGTGTTTCACAGTCAGCTTTTTAAAGATACTGCTATGTGCACTAAAATCCACAAAATATGGAATTTCAGTTTTCCCCAGCATCTGAGTTTATATAAAGTCCTTCTTTATGATAAGTCTCCTCTGGCCTGAGAAAGAGCACTAGTAAATCATCTGCTTCAGATCATCTCCAGTGTTTTATTAAGCCACTTGAGGGATATTTCTATGGTTTAGAATTCAGCCACTAATAAGGACAAAATAAATGAGGACAGTACCAAATATTAGTACATCCTCAGACTGTCACCTTCACACTGTAGCAAAGCCCTTTAATGCAGGAAGTGGATTTTCTTGCAATTTTTAATGCAGTGTGGAATTTCTTGGTAACTGGATTTAAGAATTACTCTTCTGATGAGCACAACCCAGTCCTATGTGCTACTCTGGATGGATCTCCATTTATCACTGATCTGCAAGATGCAGGAGCCAAGGAACCTGTAGCAATGACAGACTGTAGCCAAGGATGTTTTTGCAATTGGCCAAACACATAAACAAAACTCAGAGTTTGCTTCCCAAGTTTTATCTTCACTCTAGTTCCCTTTTCAGGCTTTCTCTGCAGAAACAAGTAGAAAGAGAAGAAAACAAGCAAACCTTTGGGAAGTCCCTTTTGTTGCAGTTAACAACCACTGCACTTTACTACATCTTGCCTGTTAATTTTGAAACTTCTTACAAGTACAGTGTTTAGCAGACAAATTGAAAAAAAAAAAAAAGTCTGCTTATGAACACACCTGCATTTATTTTACATTAGCATAATTTCACTGAATAGACAGGTATGACACAAGATTCATTTGAGAAGAAAATCTCTTTCTAGTTCTTGTTTGGTTTTTCTGAAGGCCTGATTCTCTATAATTGTGTATAGTACTTAATTTTAAGAAGTCCATCATAAAAGCCTCTGTTCCTTGCAGGTAATTAAATCCATGTATCTATTTACTCTGCCTGCATTAGAAAACAGAAACTCCCCATCCCACTGCCTAACTCAGCAGTAGCAGAAAAGCACAGTAACACCTTGAGTTGGAATGCAAAACTGAAAACACACCTGTAAATTACCCTGTTAACACAGATCACCCTTGGAACTCAAGCAAAGAGCACACAAAGCAAATATGTAGTGAGTGCACAATGTAAACACATCAGGTATGTTTAATAACAATGAGATTTCACTGGCACAGAAAGAACTTGAAGCATGCTGAGAAAGCTAAGTGTCCCACGAGCCAGACTTTGAAAAGGAAACAAGAACCACATGGAAATGTTCCTTGGAAAAAAGTGACAAGCTATGGCTAAAGGCATCTTCCCCACAGCCCATCCTTTTCTCCTGTCATTAAGTAAATAGGAGAAGAAAGAAAAGAAGAGAAGGGGGAGGAAATCTTCACATTGTCACACAGAAAACTGAACAGTACAGAATTGTACAGAGTGGAAAACTGTAGGAAACTTAATTTCACATGGTTTCACAGCTACATAGAGGGAATTGGGAAGCTGGTGTGTGCTACACTGAATTTTTAGGGAATACTTTCTTCTGCATTTTAGAGTAGGTCAACTAAAATAAGATGAAAGAATATATTCATGTCTGTTATTCTTCATTCATTTTCTATGTTTACCTCCATGCTTCATGTATGTCTGCTCATTTCAAACAGATAAAGCAGATCTACAATGGGCAGATTTTTCACATGCCTTGGTGGCTGTTTCT
The DNA here is from genome assembly GCF_024509145.1 of Vidua macroura. Taxonomy (NCBI): domain Eukaryota; kingdom Metazoa; phylum Chordata; class Aves; order Passeriformes; family Viduidae; genus Vidua; species Vidua macroura. The sequence continues at coordinate 1,962,938 of NC_071573.1, read as the reverse complement.
GTCTAATACTTTGTTGCAAATGAAGGACCAGTTCAAATTTTAGAAACTTACTTTGTTACTTTCCTATAATATATATTGTGGTTTTATAGATATTGTATTTCTTGTTATCCCACTAGAACACCTGCAATGATATTCCAGAAAACACTTTAAATGTTTTTGTGACATAGATATGTACTTTTTATGTGCAGAAGTGCTTTCCCCACTTTGGAAAGCAGTATTTTAAACTGAGAGACCTACATTTAAGCACATTTACCACCTCAGAGAACATAGTCTCTAAAACTTTAAGATATTTCAGCTGTTATATGGTTTACACATGCCAGTTGAAATATAGAAATAATATATTGTATATTAACCAGGAAACATAGCTCAGATTTAGTGATAACTACTATACCACTACTAATAATAGTCACTGCTACAGAAAAGAGAATGAGTAGCTGTCATTCCCTATTTTGTATGCAGTTCAGTTTCACCAAGATAAAATGGTCTGATTACATTTAATTACAAATCCACTATACAAATAAAGTCTCATATTCTAAATATTAACCTTGTTAAACAGGATGATAAAAATAATAAACAAAGCCAGTAAAAAAAGTCCCAGAAGTGACAAAAATAATAAAATCATGCCATTGAAAACCCTGAGCTACTGTACATTGAGGAAAATTAATTTATGTGGAGATGGCTTACGCATTTTTGAACAGCACCTGTTCAAAATGTAAAGGCACAAGAGTACTCTATGTTTATCAAATGACTTTATGCAATATTACTGTATCATACTTTTAATTAGCAAGCTCTGCACAACAGATTTAATGATATACAGATATACTCCACACTCACATCCAATTTTACTCCTGCTTTAAGAGTCTACCAAACAAACCACACACAATTTCCAGTTTTTGGTTTTTTTTTTCCTTTTTTTTTTAACCTTAGAGAAAAAAGCTGTTCTGCCTTCTTGAAAATGACAACACACCAAAACTACAAAACGAGGGGCTTCTGGTGCTACTGATTAAGACAAAATTAATGCAAAAATCACAACATACTCCCTATATATCGCAAACTTCCATTTGCATCCTTTTATTCTTGGTGAGGTAGAAGGGGACAATAGCAGAACTGAAGAGGATGCCACAGATTGTGAGTGATGCTGTATGAGGAATGTTGCTGAAATATTGAAAAATATTTTAAAGCTAAAAGGTTCTTCTTCTTTCAAACTCTAAAAGATTGCAGGCTGCTTTTACCCACAATCTACTGCATTAAATTCTTCTAGGGAGGCTTCAGCCACATCTTCTTTAGCCATGAGTGTGAATCTATTCAAATATCTCAGTCTGATAAGGTTTTCATTCAAGATAAAAGGGAGTTGGTTAGATCCAAGGCTGTGGAGAAGACTGAAATAAAGAGCATTTCAGATTTATGATGTGTGCTGCTCAAACTCTTTCTACAGAACACGCAGAAAAGTTTGGAGTGAGTGAGACTCCCCAATTACAGCTAATCTTAATACTGCAGTGCAATAACAGGGCCAGCAGATTTCTGTTAATTGGGATCCCTAATCCTTGCACTCTGAAAGATTATAGGTGCTCACAGTTTCCCAGGCACGTCCTTCCAGCTCCTGCTCTTCTAGAAACCCTCCATGTCCTTCAACTGATTGCAGTTAAAAATGACACATTGCCATTACAGCACAGTCCTTGAAAGTCAATGTACATTCCTCGTGAAAGGAAGAAGAAACCGACCCCAGATTGTCTATTTAAAATATTGTGGGATTTTAAAAGATATTGAAGGGATTTTCTTTTTCTCTTTTTAAAGAGAACTTGACAACTTTAGTGTTTACTTGGGTAGCTTTCAGATTAATCACTTCACAAAATCCTGCTTCCATTTCCCCCGCCTCACTCCCCAGACATCTCATACAAACTCATCCACATAATCTCATTAAAGTTTGGGTCTACATTAGAATTTGATAGCTAATTTACATTGCCTAATTCCACAACTAATAACGATTAAGAGCCAAATCAGTTTATTTCCTTTGAAAAAGGCTATTTACACCTTTAGACAAAATTCTGAAGGGACATCAACAAGCCGCCTACAGAAATGATTTAGGATCTTGGCTATATGTATTCCTACATTATACACAAGGTGTCTCTACAGAGTTTTTCACCAGTAGTTAAAAATTCACACACCTGGTGACACCCAGAAACCCTGCCTAGCACAGGGTGAGGCTACTGAGTCGTGCTGCTGGGCCATATGGCTCCTGATCCCTTCAGAAGGTGGGACCAGTTCACCCAGGTTTCCCATGCAGACACATCCTCTGACTCTTGACATGACCTCAGAGCTTTGGAAAACTCTATCCTGTGCCAGAACAGGTCAATGCAATGAACCCAGAAAGCAGAAAATTAAATGGGGCATCTGAAGCATCCTTTTGATACTGAGGGAATGAGCCTCAGCGCATCTTTGCTTCAAAGGTGGACTCAGCTCAAATGGAAAGAGAGACTCCCCACTGCTCTTGTTGGGCAGCTGAAGGCACAGAGCTAAGAGGGAGGTTTATACATTCAAAAAAGGTAAAGAAAGGGTATTCCTAATGATAAGAACTGAAAACACGAGGTGGACTAATAAAGTGAAGCAAAGAGAGGGGTGAAAAAACGTTGGGGCTGGTCAATCACAAACAGAAATGCAATAGGTATGAGAAAAAAAAAAAGTCTTTGGAAAAGCAAATACAGAAGCTGGGAGATGAAAACACAAAGGAAAAAAAAAAAAAAAGAAAAAAGAAAGCAGTCTAGTTTTAAGAGCTACTCTACTGGGATTTCTGCAGACCATACAATAACTCCACTGAGTTGTCCTTTAGGACCTTGATCCAAAGATTATTATTTTGACTCTAATGGGCTTTGGATTAGGGAGGAGCCCCAGAGTATAAATTTATTTATATCTTCATACGTAATGAAGATCTGTCTACCAACTGCAATGTATACTGTGTACAGAATTTAAATAGTTCCTTTCTTTGAACCTGGACACTCGTGTACAAAAATGCTATTTGTCAAAGTTAGGTTTATGGTTGGACTCCATGATCTTAAAGATTTCTTTCCAGCCTAAATGATTCTATAAATCCATAAAATTATTACCCCATTTTATTCATCCCTATGCACCCTTGGATCAGAAAGGCATCTCTCTCAGCTTGCATTTTGATGAACTCACTCACTTTGAAAAACTTACATCCAGCTGGTGAAACAGCCTCATGTTTCCCTGAGACACCCCAAATACTGGCCACAAATCAACCTGTTCCACAGCTGAATACATCCACACAGGTAATGAGTGAAACACGACAGCTGAAAAGGATTACTGAGAGTACAAGCCTTAGCCAACGTGCAGGGTATAAAAACACTTTAATGTTCTATTTATAAGCTGTGCCTCTGTTCTTACAGAATACATTAAATAGTCTGGCATTTGAATTGAGTGCCTTGGGGGAGACACATCTCCTGAAGCATTTAGTCACCTACATTAAGAAACAAGACTTCTCCCCAGTTTAGCAACAGGTTTTATAAATGTGTGAAAAATTCTTTATGGATGTATTTGTTAAAAACACAAGATCTTTTTCACACCTGTAAAAGGCATTTAATAATCCTTAGGGAGAGTTTTTTCCAGTTTCAACAAGTAAGGCATTATATTTGCTTTAAGTGGAATGGTAAGTTATTCCACTTGATTGCCTTGGTTTTCTTAAAAAAAAAAAAAAAAAAAGCTCTTAATTAAGCCTACAGTTATTATAAATCAATGGGGTGGCATGAAAAAATACTACTTACTAATGGAAAAAAACCTAATTGGACACAGACTGTGGGCAGACTCATGTAGTGTATATGCAACCAATCTCTAGGGGAAAAATGTCCAGGGTAAACACTTTAAAATTAAAGCTTTTCTGTTGACTGAATGTTTATTCCACATAAATAAGCTCTCCTTGTTGATAGCTTCAATTTTTCTTAAATGTAACGATTCTAATTTTTTTGAGCACTGCAACTGTCAAAATATTATTACACAACTCAGAGAAAATAAATGTATACTCTGATTGTGACCAAGATTGATTTGACCCTGATGCTGCTACTTTTAGAAACCAATTTTCTTAATCACATAGTCCTCTTTATGAAACAGCTCATTTATAGATTCTTCTCCTTTCATAAATGGAGGCAAGGTCAGCTAGTCTTTTAGCACAATATATCCCACTATGTCCATGCCTAGGAGAGGAGGACTGAAAGAAAATTCTCTCTGTGGAAAACACATTATACACCCCATTTCAATAGTGCATTATACATCGGTGTTTCCATATATTAAATAATCTACATGATACAGTGGTCCATATTATGTATCAGGTGTTCATTCCCCTGCAGCAGTTCCAGCTTCTGTTCCACAGAATAATGTAATGCCACTCTTGGTTCTTGTCCTGCATTATATTATATTATATTTCAGCTCATATTACTTCATTGTACCTGTGGTTCTTTCTCTATTATGGCAGAGTTGCAATATGTGAATCACCATAACTGTGATATCCTCTCAATATCTATCAAGTGATAGGTCCCTTTCCTTGTGTAAAATCACAAAATGAGCCAAGAGAAAATGTGACAGGGTTACCACGTGAATCTTCAACACACATTTCCACAGCTGGGTTTTCACCTGACTTACACTGCTCACCTTCACAGAACACATTCATAAAGCAAACAAGAGGTAACTGTTGCATGTGAAGTAAATATTTTAAGAGGAACTGATTTCTGCAAGCATTCTTCAAAAGTAAGCATCAGAGCCCAGTGTTGCTGTATGTTAATAAGTAGGGAATAATCTATGAATAACTATTGCATGAATAACCAGGACCTCATTAGAATTGTGAGTCATGGAATATGAATTAGGTGAATGAATCTTTTGGTAGTTATACACCTTGGGACCATGTATAAAAGATCAACTTTCCTCAGACAGGAATAATTTCTTGAGCCACAGCTTCTTCTGGAGCTACTGTGAGCAAACTGGTGCTGAAAAATAAGATCTCTGGCAAGGACTGGAGAAAGGAGAAAAAGAACAAAACATGGTGAACTGGAATAGAATGGATAAAGACTCATAGAATCATAGAATGATTCTGGAATCATAGAAGGAGGCTGGAAGAGACCTTACAGGTCATTTAGTTCCAAATTCCCTGCCATGGGAATTAGGCATGGAACCAGACCAGCTTGCTCAGGGTCTCATCCAGCCTGGTCTTGAGCACCTGCAGGGATGAGGCATCCACAGCTTCTCTGGGCAGCCTGTTCAGGTGCATCACCCCCCTCACAGTAAATCTGGCCTAAATGTCCCTCTTTCAGTTTGAGCCCATTACTCCTGGTCCTATGACTGCAGTTCCTGAAGAGTCCACCTCCAGTTTCCTTGCAGAGCCCCTTCAGAAATTGGAAGGCTGTTGTTGGGTCTCCATGCAATTAGATTTTGTCTACCTAATTATGATAAACAGTTTCTGACTCAAAGTCTCCCCCATTCAAGTGGGACAAAGTGACTTAGCACAGTAATTTTTTGTAGATTTGCAGATAGATTAAAAAAAGGGAATTTCAGCATTTTTGCATTCCTTTCCTAATCTTTATTTCCCAGCTCCTGTCTGGTGAAAACAGTTTCTAAAAATGCTTGAGAAAGAGATGGCTTTATGCAGCCCCTTCTAAACCCAAACTCCTTTGCAAATGTAGAGGGGATTTCAGCATAAAATAAAGCTTTGAGCTCTCGTTCGTCCAAGTCTATACATTCTGCTTTCAGCAAGAGCACAGATTAATTAATCTAGCTAGATTCTTCCATTTTGGCAAACTTTTGGAGAAAAAACTCTTATTAGCTTTAGATATTTTTAATTACAAGTTTAAGAGATGATCAAAGACAAAGGGCATCTCTCAGATCCTTCGGTTTTTTTTTTAAATAACTAAGTCTTTGATTAACACACATTTTAAAGAAAAATTATTAATCCCATTAAAAGGAAAAATGATTAATCACTTTTAAAGGAAAATGATTAATCACATCCAAGACATTGTCAATCTCAGGCTAATAACCATTTCTACTTACACATACACATGAGAAAAGCCACTGTATCAAAAAGCTGAGGCTGGCTGGACTAGCAATTAAAGAGCTGCTCCAACTTTGCTAAAGTGGCTCATGCATTTCACATCCCAGTTCCTTCTAAAAATTATCTAATCAAGTTTGCAGACAAGAATTGTCTACTAAAAACACAAACCAACACTCAACCAGCATTTTAATTCCACAGTAGGTCAAGAGAGAATATTTATACAGGAAAACAATAAAAGAACAGACATCATTTATTTTTATTTAGTTAGTGTATTTTGAACCCACACGAGTATTTCACAAATCTTCATATGTTCTCCTGTGCACATGTTTAATTCATGGGTTTAAGGGAGCTGGCTTTAGGATACATCTAGAAAGAAAAAAAATGGGTTTCTCTTCCTGTGTTTTGAAAAACTGTTCTCCAATGAACTCATGGAGATGTCTAAAACAAATAGCAAATACTTTTATTAGAAGGTAACAGACAAGTTTTCTTTTCTTCCTGACACAAGAAGCCTCTAAGACTGAAATTTCCTTTCTGGAAACTCTCCTCACTATTCAGGCATGGGTAACACTAAATGGTAATGTCATGACATTGAGATGGGACATGGAGGGCTACAAAAGAAATTCATAGTATTGAAAATTCAGTCATTTTAAGTTCTGTGTAATGTTCCTATTTTTTCCCTTACTGCCATCATGACGCATGCTAAAAGGTACTAAACTATTTCATTACAAAATACAAACTCAAATATTCTCATATTTTCATAGCACACAATCATATTCTCCTCTCTTCTCTTTTACAGAATAGCTAGCCTGCTTTTTACAATGATGATTGGCCATAGACTTGAGGATCACATACCATTTAATCTCAAAAAGGAGGTGGAAAATGTTGGTGGACAAAAAGAGAGAAAGAAAAGAGACCATTCCAGTTCCTTTTGAAGTAAGAAAGGTTTGAAAGTTTCAGCAGGTTTGGGACCTGATATTTGGGATCAAAGGAGGCACCTGAGAGGAAAAACCAAGGATTTCTCCTCTCTGAAGAGGTAAGGCTTCCTGATGGAGCTGAAATACCTGCTCTCCAGACTGAGCACAGGAGCAAAAATGGATCACTTACAATTAATCCCCTTTCTCACTCTGTCATGCCAAGTCTGCAGCCCTAAGTATTAAGGAATCATTAAAGCACAGGGATCTGGTGTCCTTCAAAAGTAATAAATCACTCACTATAGGCAAATTTATTTTAAAACTTGTACATACTGTGCTCTGGTAGTCATGTTACACCTCTTGTTACGTGAGTGTGGACTTAGATTGCAACCATCAGGTACCAATTTCCAGTTAGATTTACATTCCAAAAATTAATCTCACCTAAAAAGTACCACGTTTATGATTTTTGATGTCACAGTTATACCTCGAGACAAGATTGCACCTGCCAAGAAATGATGAGATCGCAACCGCAGTGAAAAAAAAAAAAAAAACAAAAAACAATGCAGAGAAATTCAGAGAAAACACAGGAGGGATGTCACACATTTTATAAGATCCTGGGGACAATTCCCACCTGTCTGGGTGAAGCTGAGGCAGCAGAGAATCTGCCATGTTCCCAACAGGTCAAGTGGACTGTGCTGCACCTTGCACGCTCAGGGGAGCTTCTTACCCCTGCAGTTATCTCACCTCTGATTCATATGGCCTGAACCCTTCTCCAGGGACTGAAGGATGTGATGAAACCATCAAAGATCCGAGGCTGAAGCAGCAGCAGGGCACTTAGCAGTTTTTCAGGCAGCGGCCATGAGTCAATGGCACAGCCTCAGCCACATCTATTCATGTCCCTTTCAGGATTTACTAGGTTGTATCATCTCACTGAATATCACATACACCTTAGCATAAGCTCAGGAAGAAAGAATCCTCTCTAAAGCTTTAATATGTGCAGAAAACACCTGTGTTTATGGAAAACAATGGTTCTCACCAGAGTACAGCAATATCTGCTACCGTAAGGAAATCCATCAAAAATTATTATCTAGTTTAGGACAAAGCAGCCTTTTATAGACCGTAAGTGTAACTGGAACACACATAACTTATTCCAATTAGCTGGAAGTCCTGACATAGCAGGTGGCAGCAGTGCATCCATTACTATAATGTGGAAAATATATGGTGCATGGCAACAGGCAGTTGTATTTGTCTTGATTATGGAACCTGGAAACAGCACTTTCTATCCTATCTGCTGTGGAAAAATCATTTTTTCTGACCCTCGAATGGAAATGAGCCTTTAACAACACACACAGGTGACACTTTCATGTTTCTTCTGCTAAAGGAATATCAGAGCTATGAGGCTTCTATGGATACTTAGGTACCCATTACAAGAGAATTTGATTGTGAACATGAAGTAGAAAAAAGCCAAAATGAATTTTAGGTTATGCAGTCACTTAGAAATCTCCCAAGCTAGAGGAGGGAAAAGATCCTTCTTACCACAGTACACAAGGCAACAGTAGTGCATGCACTAATAGCACGTGTGAAAGTATAAACCTTTGTCTCCCTTCTGGAAACAGTAATTATTTGTCATTATTGCTCTGAGCCCATGCTGCAATTACAGGTTTCCCTCTAGTCAATTCAGCCATAGGAGATCTGGATCTAAACTCAGCCTGTCTTCTCAAACATGCTTATGTATCAATGGGAATTATATAAACACAGCAGCTACTTCATCATTCCCACCACAGATGCCTAAAATATGAAGATCAAACATGACTAACCAGATTCATGTTTTACTATATTCTATTGTTAGAGGGAAAAAAAAAAAAAAAGCTGGCTGCAATTGGAAATGAGAGACTCCTGCACAGTCAAACAAGACATTAAAACCCCTGAAGAAATAGTATCCTGATGCTGTTGCTGACCCTTTGGCTTAACCATCTTTTAAAGCAGTGGATGACACTGTTGTAAATGCCTGACCTAAGAACAATATATGTAAATCCGTTTTTAAATAATAATTACAGCACATTATTCCTTATCCATTCATTCATGAAATATTTTACTCAAGATTACCAGCCCTACAGGAGGCAGAGAGGAATTTTTAGTTTACCAATGGGGAGCCTGAGAACAACTGGCAATAAAACTAACTTCCCACTCTTGCCCTGGTCAAATACTCCATGCTTGGGACACACAGAAAGCTGAAATCACACCTTTATATACAAAGGCAGCTTTTGAGAGAAGACACAGGTGAATAAAGTCTAATTGTTAAGGATGCAGGAGATCAGAATCTGGCTCATTAAACAGTTCAGTGGAATTTCTACCTTAGTTATCTTAATAATGTCTTATTGTCTGTCACTGTAGGACACGAGAAAACACAACGCGTGCTGCTGCTATTGTAAAGGTAAAAAAGGGAAGTTTATTTTCTGACTTTATTTTCTGACTTTACGATTTATAGTTTTTCAAAGGTGACAGTGCATTGGAGGGTGAAAGTGCCACCTCTCCAACGACACTGGACAAACTACCACTCCATCAAATTTCTCCTCCTCTATGAAGGAATGTAAAAACAGTAAGTTATTTACAGAAAGTGTGTGAGAAAATTTGCTACAAGAATGTAAACTCAGAAAGCTTTAGAAAATCTTAAAAAATCAGGGGTGACAATTGTCTTAATGCTTGCAATGTGTATTGGTTTTGGCTGGAATGGAGTTCAATTTCTTTCTAGTACTTACTGTGGGGCTGTGTTTTGGGTTTGTGCTGGCAGCAGCGCTGGTTACTCAGGGGTGCTTTGGTTATTTCTCAGCAGGGCTAACACGGAGTTGAGGCCCCTTCTGCTTCTCATCCCACCCCACCAGCGAGCAGTGGGGCGCACGAGGAGCTGGGAGGGGACGCAGCTGGGACAGCTGAACGTCCAGAAGGACACTCCATACCCTGTGGCATCACACTCAGCGTGCTAAGCTGGGGGGGGAAGGAAGAAGAGAGGCACTTTTGGACAGAGGGTGTTCATCTTCCCGAGTCGCTGTTACGTGTGATGGAGGCTCCTCTCCTGGGGGTGGCTGAACCCTCTCTGCCCATGGGAGGGGGTGGACAAAGTCCTTGGGTTGCTTTGCTTGCAGTCATGACTTTTGCCTTACTTACTAAATGCACCACCTTTATCTCAAACAATGAGCTTTGTCATTCCAGCTCTCCCCCATGCCACTGGGTGTGAGTGAGTGACCGAGGGTGGGCCTTGCTTGGTGCCTGGGTTTGAATCACGACACAATTTTTATTAAAAGGAAAATGTACACACACAAATGCATCCATATGCACGCACATGGGCAGGACTGAAGACCAGTCTGCTTCAAAAAGCCCATAATTTTGAATCCAGCACAGGTTTCCAAAGATGACAGGTGAAGACAGCTGAAGGTTTATAACACAACCAGGAAACTAAATTGACAAGGGAATGGTATTATTGGTGGTGAAACTGGGGTATCTGCTATGTCCACACAATCCCATGGATAGTCTGCCTCTTCTGCAGACCCTGCTCTCCTTCAAGGCTCCCAACTTATCATAAATACCATGCCTGAAAATGCCTGATTTGGCCCTTATCTGGGTGCATTTTCAGAAAAGCATATTTATGTAGGAGGCAAAGCATTACTTTCTTCTCTCAATGAAGAATTATTGGTAAAATGAAAACAAAAATTGTAACTGTTTTTCATTTAAAGTCATCTTCTCTGATAGGGACTGGATAAAAGACAAAAAATTCTAAGTATAATAATTTTATTTCACATGCATGAATTAGCATATGGGGCAGCTAAATGCCAACTGGTATCAGCATCATGCTTACCAAGTTAAAACACAGTGTTTTGTTATTCTTACTAACCATTTGTGTGGGGTAAGTTTTAATTCTGAAAGCAAAAGTGGCCTGTCAAAAATACTCTATTATAAGAAATTTTAAAAGAAGAGACAGGAAATGTTTCTGCATATTGTTCATTTAAAGAAAAAAAAAAACCCAAAGTGCTGCGGAAGATAACAAAAATTATGCATAAGTAGAGGTCCATGCTAACTTTCAACAAGGCTCTAGCCTGTTGTCTTCATTTATATTTAAAATACAAAGACATTTAAATGAAATTAGCATTTATATAGAGAGTTCTTAAATTAATGGAACATTTAAGAAATACCCAGCATATAAAATGACATCCTTTAAACTGCTAAAATACCTGGATAATATGACAGCATGTGTAGCTTTCACATCAGGGCTAATTCATCTGCCTGCCTGGGCAATAGTGTTTACCCTATACAATTTTTATCTACTAAAGATTCTATTGCTACATGAGATTCCCAGGAACATAAAACAAGCAGCAGTGAAGGCCCTTTGTCTCCTTTCTTGAATTAAACTTAAACACTGCCCATATCTTGTGAGGCATTAGCTTCCCCCAGGCTGGAAGGAGAGCTGTAGCTCACTGCCACACCAGAAATGTTCTCCTGTGACCAGGCTCACCCCCAGATTGGGGTGACCCCGGGAGGTGGAAAAGTCTCTCCTCCAGCCCAGGCCTTCAAAGAAACACTCAGCAGTCTTCAGCCATCCTGTCTCAAGGCAGTTTATTGCATGTTATCTAAAAGATTTTCTTCCTGAACTGCTGTGGTTCTTTCAGCAGGTCAGACAGAGGCACACACACACTGACACTGTCTCTGCCACCCTCTGACTGCCCAGGGGGCTGGTGCCATCTTTTATATCACACATTATGTGTTAAATGTTTATGGTTTTTCCCCAATGCCTATCACCTATATTGAACAGTGACTTTCTACTCTAAACCAATCTGTGAGTGCCAACATCACCAAGAACATGGGGAATAGGAAGGAGAAAGAAGGAGGACAGGGCACGCCCAAATCCCTCCATCTTAGAACCTCTGACCCCCATGTACAAAACTCAGACCCCTCTGTACAAGGCCTAAACCCCCCTGTACAGCACTCAAAGGTTCTTCCTTTCACTTTGTGACTACTTCTATTATAATATCTAAACTTTTGTGATTTCTTGTTCTTCCTGCAAGGTTGGTAAATTGTTCCATGGATCAGATTCAAAGCCACAGGGGTTTCTGGCTGCCTGCCAGGGTCTCAGAGGCTTCTGACCCGGGCCTGGAACATCCAAGAGTGTCTGAGGGACACCTTGGGTTCCAACACTCCTGGTTCTGGCGTTTGTAGCAATGGAGAGGAAGTTTTAGCCACTGGTGCAGTCACACCTTTGTTTAGGTAACTCCCCCTGACATTTGAAGAGTCCTGCTGCCAGCACAAATGCTTTGAAAAGCAGCGTAGACACCAACCCTAACTGCACACCTTCCTGAAGGTGTGGTCTTGAGCCACTGGGAAACACACCTTCCAGCTATCTCTGTCAGGAAAGGATCTGGCCTGGGTGTTTCTGAGCCCAGCCAGCAGCATCCTCTGTGTCTCCTGGTACAGACACACTCAGGGCCAGGCCTGATGAAAAGACCAGAAAGCCACGGCTTGGCAGCACCTCGAGCTGCAGAGGACGTGGCTCATTCAATCACTGTGAACGCAGGGCGCAGGAACTTCACACAGAGTTCAAGTTTACCCACACTTCATTTCTTATTTTCAGAGTATCTGAGGAATGATGGCAGAGTTTATCGTGCACAATATCACTGCATTAGTGAATCTGCCACAGTCTGTGGGTATTGGAGTTAGACCTAAAACAAGTTTACTGGGCAAAACACAACAATTTGAATCAGCAACACTGAGTGCCAGTGGTGACGCTACCTAAAGACCCAAATTTGAAATGCAAAGGACAAGCAGGGAACTGGAGAGGTTCTCTTCTCTCAAATCTGTTACAATCTTGGATTCCATTTCCTGGGAAACTATTAGTAAGATATGAACTTACTGAGAAATTGTAATTGTTTTTTTCCCATACCACAATTTAATACACTTTATCAGATAATTAAAATTGCAAAGCTGCAGGGTAAATGTTCTGAAGGGTCTTTGGCTGGCTGGCTGACTGCAAAAGAAAACACAGAGGCCATGATTTAGAATTAAGATAGAATGGCTGAACATGGCAATACATCCTGACTTCTTTAAAAGGGTTATCTATAAATATTAGATATATGCCAATACATTTTAACTACTTTATCTTCATTGTGCATATTTAACTCCTTGACAATTATGCAATATAACTCAGAACATTTGGAATGATGTCTCTGCTGAAATAAAAAACAAGAAACCTTTTATCTATTGCTAAGTACTATCCAAGAACATTTCATGGGCTCCAGTGAAGATGTAACTAGGCTATATCTAAGGTAATGGAATAAGCTGTCCTCCAGCTCTGTTTATTAGGAAATACATCATTATTAAATCTTAATCCATTCCATAAGAAAATAAGCAAAGGATGAATAAATGTAGCAAGATGAATAGCCATATTAGAAGAAGATCTAAGAATATCTTTATTTCAAAATTTGATTAGAGGTATGACAGACTGTGCCACATAGCAAAAAAAAAGGTCTGTGCCATTTATCAAGGTATCTAAAATTTGATAAAATGCAGAAGGATCGTTTCATAAACACATTTAAGTGAATATGATACAATAAATTGAGCCTATGGACATGTGCTGAATAATTATTTATGATAGCAGTAAAATAGGATGGTGGCATTTATTATGTCAGGTTTTTCTGCATGTCAGGTAACAGGTTTTTTTTTCCTTTCTAATTACAATTCAGTGCTACATCTTTATTTTTTGTTTTTCTACTGCATATATGCACTGAACCTATACTGTATGAAAAAAAATAACATTTTAAAAATGCCTCAACAAAATTAAAAACTTAATACCACACTGCAAATCTAGAGCCTGAGAAAACATCTGTCTACATCAGAGAATACAAATTGACCTAGTACCTCCAAGATCTACTAAAATATCTCATTAACATTACATTTCTATTAGATAAGAGTAATGCTCCCTGATTTCTCATCTCTTCCTGCTGTGAGTGGAGAAAGTTATAAAAATGCCAAAGAAACAAAAGGACACTGATTCGAATTTTATGGCCAATAAACCTTTCTCAGAGGGACTAAACAGAATTCATCAATGCAGAGATTTTGCAGTGAACAAGTTCCATCCAGAACACTTTGGTGCATATTGTTGGTGTGCATTCAATAAAATCTGGACTTCTAGGGACAATCTTCAGCCCCATCCTCTTGCAAATCTTATTTGCAGCCACTCCTCTCTACAGAGATCCCTCGTGACAGTGTAATATGAAAGAGGATTTCAGTACATGGGGAACAGCTTATTAATTTTATACAGCTCTTGAGCTATTTTGAAACTTACCCTGGAGAGTACTGTCAGCAGTAGAGTGATTATTTCCTCAGCTTTCTTGTCTTTTTCTATTCAATCCATCTGCTTAGCACAATGGACTCATAACCTCTGACTGAAATTTCTAGTTTCCACCATAATACAAATATTAAAAACTGTAACATCCACTAAGATAAGAAATAAAAAACACGTTACATGACATATTATAAAAAAAAAAAAAAAAGAAAAAAGAAAAAAAGAAGGAAAATTATTAAAGAAAGCTACTGCTGACCTTCTCTCTGTGATTCCTGGTTCTTCATATCTGTGGGTATTGCACATGGCAAATCAGTCTCACTGCAATCTAGAGAGCCTTGCCCCAGTCATTGTCACAAAAAATGGCCTGTGAAATCATTCTGATGAACTGCTAATTATGCTAACAGTCCTACAGTAAATGAAAGCCACTAATCCTTTTCAACAAAGCTGTCTTCATTGAATTAAATCCTCACCTCATTCACATTCACTCATGGAATGGAGAGAAAATACTTTCCCTACTGATGCCAACATTGAAACGTCCGGAGCAATTACATGGAGAGGGAACATTTAAATGGCAAACAGTATCTGTAAAACAAAATGACACGAGGTGAAGCCACCAGTTCAAATCTCGACACAATGCATTATGACTGCCCTTCTCACTTAATAGACATCAGATACCATGAGCAACTGGAATTACAAGACAAGCAGAGAACAATATTTAAAGGACCTGCCCCTCTTATGGACACAAAAAATGTAAGCAATGATGGGGAGTTTGGAAAGATTTGACTTACACCAAAAGACAGGCAAAGCTCATCTGTGATGGCATGAGAGGTCAGAGTTTGGTGTGCTGGCACACACAAAGATCCATATTTTAGCCCTTTTCTACATCTAAAATAATTACAGTAGCTCCATAAAAATCAAAATCAAACCACATAACTGTGGAGTTACTCTGTGAGGAGGGGGTGAGGGAAACAGAAATTTTCAGAGGGAGAAAATATGCCTGTTTATCTCAAACAAAGGTATGCTGTCTGCTCAACTCACTTTGCTTTTCTTCCTGCCCTCTCCCATGTCTTTATATACCCCCTTTTCAGGTTTTTTTTTCCCCTACATGTCAGTTCTGTGAATTCCACAGTGTGACCTACACAGCAAAAGAAGGAAGAGTGGTATTTGTTCAGTAATCGTTTAAATGCTCCGGGATCTTGGCACTGGCACAACACAATGGAATGAAACAGCAGCACAGAACTCAAGTCTTTAATTCCTTTTCCCATCCCAGGCTGCTGTGTGACTTATGGAGAGATGCTTTCCACATTTAGGTAGGCAAAGCTGTGTGCATTCCTGGGAAAACCACAGGGCTGTTTATGAGCAAGCAAAGGCAGAGCAGAATAATCCCCAAGCTTTGCTGTGCTGGCTTTGGTTTGACAGGCAGCAGTGGGAAGGGCCCTGCCCAAGGAATGGCTCCCAGAGGGATGAGTGAAGCCTGGCACAGGCTGAGCCAGCATGGGATCTGCTCTGAGCTGTGCCACTGGGGAACGGGGTGTTCCACACCCTGGCCGTGCCCCAGCCACGGCTCTTGCAGCACGGGCAGGTGCTCAAGGGACACAGAGGGAATTTTCAGGTGGCCAGGCTGGCCAGTGTGTGATTCCTTGGAGTCATTCAGGAGGAGATGAATGCAAAGCTGACTCAGTGTCTCTGTGAAACAGGAGTAACCATTCCAGACAAAGCGCTGGAGAGACACCAGTGCATGTGCAGGACAAGGGTTAATGCATGTGCTACTTTTCCACATGACAAAAACAGAGTTTTTAGCAACGTTGAACTCATTTACACTGAGTCTCATTTAGCCATAATGACTGCTCATTTTCTCCCTCTGATCTTCCTTTGTCTCCAAACTATACTTTGTCAATTAACTGATCCCTACAGAAGACAAAAGTACCACCACACACTTACGCACATGTAAATTTATTCCTAGATTACATTTTTTTTTTTTAATTTTTCTTCTATTTCAATTAATTACATTTGGAAAATGGAAATAAGGAAGAGTGTGATTATCAAATAGCCAGCTGAGCTCAAGTTAATGACTTGAAACAAAAAAAAAAAAAAAAGATTTTTGCAAAATACCAACCTATTTATTTACTCACACCACTGTTGCTATGACCAGCTTAGGATAAGTCTTTCTCACATCTCCAGCAGTAACCTGGTACTGAAACACTGACATTCATCCCTATCTCAAATGCCAGCAAAACCAATATGGGATACACTGATTTCACTGAAACCACCTTTCCAAAGCCTGTAAGTTCCCTGGCATGGAAATGTTATCCTACAGGAACAAATAGGATCTCAGGAATCTTCAGGTAAGTCACTTGTGATTTATATCAGCATCAATAGCTGCCTATATCAAAATGTAGAAGATATATTGCATGCTTTCCCCAGTTTAATTATTTACCTTTACTGACCTCAGGCTCTTTGAAGCTAAGCTTCTGCATGCTTATGTGGGAGCTGAACTTTCATTTAGATAATCATACAACTGCCAAAACCACTGCCAGCTGCTACTGAAATTTAAATGTCTGGGTTAGGCATTTATGGGCCACTGTCCTTCTCTGCAGACCAATATCTCCTCTTATCTGCATGCTTAACTGCAGTTTTGCAATGTTTTGCACAGTAAGAAAATCAAACATCTCAAAATGAGATGTTTGTTTTTGCTGTTGTTGCTGTAAAATAATGTTGCTACTATTCTTTCTTCACCAAGTTCTCCCTCTAAATGCCATACAGTGGATTTTGCTACACTCATGTCAGACAACAGCTAAAGCTGTCAAATTGTGCTGAGTGGTGAAAAGAAGCTTCAAGAGCTAATGTGAGAAAATGCTACAAAAGTTAAAAACCGTCATTACGAAATTAGTCCTGGCTTCAATCTTAGTGTATGACTGAGTTCCTATTAGAAGTCAGCAGAGGCAAAATGATCATTTGGCCCATGTACCCTCATACATAACACCTTCTAGCCAACAATTTCTGCCACCATATTGCAGGTTTCTAATGTAAGACTTGAAAAATAAAGTCTTCTAATTAATGAGGTATAATGGGAGTAGTCACACTTGCCCAAATTCAGTAAAATTTCCAAGAAACAAAAAGTTGCTTGGAAAAACTTTCAAGCAATAAAATAACTGTAGTCTTTACCCTCACCTTCGCTCGCCCATGCAATGTTCTATTCAGCCTCACTTGAGATAACAGGTTATTTAGGAAGAGGACATTCACAGCAGTATTTTTTTTTTTTTAGAGTAATCAACAGCAGCATTTGAGAGCTGCTCTGAATGCCAAGGTTGGGGTGCATGCCCAACCATTTAAAATCCACAGTAAGACAAACTGCAAATACAACCCAGCCTGAGACGAGGATGGGAGGAAAGATGGGGCTTGGATGAGAGCCACAGAATGTTCTGACCAACTGGGACACCAGGATTTTAGGACGCATCCATTTAGACACAGCCAAAGGGGCTAATCTCACATCTGTTGTTTTGTCACAACTTCTAAACTCCTCTCTGTGGGCACTGACTATCCAAACCCAAAATAACGGCATGATTCAATTCATGCTCATATGTTTTCCATAAATATGGCAATTCATTATATTCACTGAAAGCTCCCTCATAATTCTTGTCATCTGAAGTAAAGTGAGCACATCCACTAACTGCATCAAAAATTTCAAAAATACACGTTTGCATTATTATTTGCAATATTTTGTTCACAGTTTAGGCAGCATTGTTCTAGGGAGGGGAACCAGGGCAGAAGGGCTGTGCACTTGAGACACATCGTGTCTGACAGAGGCAAAACAAATCAGGTCATGAAGTGCAAATTTTGGGCTTGACCTCAATAAAATCAAACATTGGCTCAACGATTAGAAACAGTGCCCTTTGCAGCACTCAGTTCCTTCATCTCCACTGGTCAGTCAGGAATTTGTCCCCATCTCCTCTCCACCTACTTTGCAGGGTTCTAGAGCTGCTGTCACAGAAACACAACCAACACCAGTGATTCAAAAATGCAAACGTGGATTAAGACTATATCTGGTTCTTCTTCAAGGTAGACAAACTTTCTCATGTTTTTTGAAATTTCTCCAAGTCTAGTCATCCGCTGTTCTTCTTTATTTTACAAATGCAGATGAGCTGAATTAATTAAGTAAATTAGAGAAGCCCTAACTTGGTTGCAGATATGCAGGGATAAAAGAACACATTTAGAAAGCAGTCAACTTGCTTTAGAAGCTTCTTGGCATTTCTTTGCATGTACAGCTGCAGTAGAAGAGAGCTAAAGAAAGAGTGAACACTTCAAACATTTTGGAGTAGTTGTGCAAGGGCATCCCCTGCTAAGGCCCTTGAACACCAGAAGGATCTGAGCAAATCTTCTGCTGCTGAGCCTCTGTTTCTCCATGTCTGAGCAGCAAGCTCTTCAGGACATACCTAGCTATGGATCCTTGTGCCACTTACAGTTCAAATACGTGGAACAAACAACAAAAATAAAAAGACTATGCACATTGCTCACCCCTCCAGGTAAACCTTGCCTCATCTCCAGCCTTGTCCAGACTTCTGGGATTCAGGATCCCAGATGCCATGTACTTATTTATCTGGGCCTCTGTCAACCAAGCCCCAGGAAAAAACTCTTTTTGATTCTTAGGCCACCTACAGTTCATGAGCCTGTCATACCCTTAATCTGGGCTGTTTTGGTGGATTTGACCATTTCAGTGCTTTCAGAAATCCAGAATTATTTTTCTAAAGTGATTCAACGGTCATGGGTCAGAGATGATGACTGCTTCAAAGCATGGCACCCTCCCTACCAACTCATCCCAGTCCTATGGAGTGACATCCAGCAACTCTTTTTCTTCCCTCCTCCTTTCCCACTTTATTTCACTGGCTCATTTGTTCAGTCAGTTAAGGGGGAAAGGAATAATTAATTCTATTGTTCTGACCAGTTGCATCGGTGGTTAGTGACTATTGTCACCGAGTAGTTCCTTAACATTTTCAACTCTCAGACAAACTCTCTCTTTTTTAACTCACCACTATGGATTATTTTCTCATTATCACGGAACAACTGTGATATGTAAGAGCATGCACGTGCCCTGTGCACAAATGCATATAAAGTCATGAGAAAGAGGCAGGGAAGACCCTTCCAGACATCCATGTAGCTATTCAGAAGGAAAAATAATATCTAAATGATGGTAAGTACATGGCCCCTCTATGTTGCTTTTAATTGTATAGAACACTGTTTTTATATATAATAAATTTTCTTTCATTAAATTAGGCTATTCCATTCTCTTCATAATCACAGCTACATTCACAAGTCAGTTTATTATCACAGCAAGATCTATCAGCTCTGCCTACACTGTATTTACAAACTAGAAAGGAAGTTGCTAGCTTAGAAAAATGCATTACAGATACTGTGATAGACAAGAGGACATCAAACTTAATCACAGAGAGATAAATTAACTGACTCTGGGGAAAGACAAGAAAGAGGTCAGCAATGTCATCTTGATTGCTCAGAAAGGTTAAGGACTGCTGTAAACTTTGACCAAGGAGAGACAAAAGATAAACTTCAGTGGGCTAAACTAAGTGATCCATTGAAATCACAATAATCAAGCCTGGTTTACCATGGGAATGACCATCTGGGTGAGAAAGGGGAGGAAACATTAGGAATGCAGAATTGGTTGTGCTTAAATCACACTGGGCATAGTAGCTTTGTCTACAGAGTTCTCCCTTGGAGTAAAATGAAGAGACAGAAGGAAATTTCCCTTAAAGCCAAGTCAACTTTTCACTATCAGAAAAAAAATCCATCTTTGAAAATTAGAAACAGCGGGAAGTACACTGCATTGAATGCTAAATTAATTTCTTCTGATAACTTATTTCAAACAGTATTTGATTAAAAGACAATAGACATGCTTTAAATCTAAAAAACATGGTTACCACAGGCTGAGGCAAAAGTGGTGTTGCTGATAAGTGACAACAGCATTGTTATTTATTTAGCTCTTGCAAAGGCACCCCAGTCAATCAATAGCTATGCATGTACCAAGGCAGTGGGACTCGTATAAAGATGCTTATCAGAAATCCATGGGCAACATTCCACTTTTGATTACAGTGCTGCAGACTGTCCCCAGTCCTGCTGAAGACTGTGTGCCTCCTTGACAAGGCATACTGACAGAAATAATAATATAGAAACCCCACTTGCTAATATGCATATCCAACTGCACAGCCAATTAACCACTATGCTGACTGAAATTGCTTTGTTATTCACTCCATTCCAACTGATGTTAATACTTTGGCAGCTGATGGGGATAATAACTGATGGAGCATATTGGAAATTTTGAAAGGGGATATAAAATTTGAATAATTTAAGGACGTTGAGAAAGCTACTATGCTTTACAGTCTTCAAACCTGGAAATGTCTAAATGTTTTGTGTAAGAAGTACTCAGAGCAGGAGAACCAGTATGTATTGGAAAATCTGTGAATGAAAAGGAGGCATTTAAAAAGATTGTGATATACAAACAGGTTTGAAATAACATTAAAAAAGGCAATTATAAGACGAAAATGAGACTTTCTCACCTCTACCTCTAACATCACACTGAGTAACAATGCTTGAACATCTGGAAACATGTACATTTGATGTTTTAATTAAAATATAACTCTTTTCTGCAACATAAGCACATTGTAAACAAAAATTGTCATTTCATTTACCCTAATCCCTTAAACTATTTGGTTTGTTATCTTTAAAAAGATAACAAGTTATTTTGTTATACCAAATTAACAATTCCAGTATATTAAAAAATAATAAAAGGCCATAAAATTACTTTTACCTACACTAATAAGTCGAGGATTTCTTACAAAAGTAAAATGTTTTCTATAGATCATAGGGACATCTTTCCAAGATGTCTGGATCATATATTTCACAATGGTGGTATGAATTATTTCACTGCCATGCTGCAGTTCTAGTCCTGCAGTTCTTATTTGGTGAAAGCTCCTGTGGGGTTGAACAGGCATCTTCCCTGAGCAAGAGCTGCCTGACCAGGCTGCTTTGTACTCCAGTACCAGTGACTGCTGCAGAAGTCTCTCCAAATGAACATCATCTGGGTTACTCCAGTGCACACGAGCTCTGCCAACAGTGGTGAAGCAGAGCCTGGAAGAAGCTGGCCTAGCTCAGGAGTGGGAGATCAGTGTGTGTGTCCCTGCTGCCACATCATGCTCTGGATGGAAAACACTGGAGGAGTGGATGTGCTGTGGTAGCACACCATCCTCAGCTCTCAGCTCCTAAACTTGCCAACTTTTATTCCTCAAAACTCTCATCTTCCACAAACCCGTTCTTCCTGCTCAGGAACTTGGCTGCTGAAGCTCAACCTCCTAAATCCCTCTACTGTTCCACCACAAAGGTCCCTGGCACACAACCCAAGCTGCCACTTTCTTAAGATGTGCTCCCAGATCTCCATTCTGTTTACTTCAGCCTGTCTCTGCCCCTCCTAAACCACTGGCCCACACACTGGTCCTGAGCCTCATTGAGTCAAAACTCTTCTGGCATCAGGTCCTTAAGTGCACAACCCCTACAACACACAGAACTCAGCTCTTTCTGTTCTGCCTGTGAGCATGTGGGCTCTATTCCCTCCCCAGTTTTTGCCTTTTCTTTCCAAGCACATGCACATACCAACACGCAGATTTCATTATTCACCTCCTGGCTCCTATTCCCACAAAATAAAAAAAAAACAAACAAAACAACCAAACCAGAATCAGTTTGTATTTAGCCTGAACAAGATCCTGAGAGCTCAGAAAGCAATCAGAAGTGGACACACTGTACTTGCCATTTGGTAACTGAATTGGGCAGCCATAAAAGAGTAGACAGTGAAGAAGTGTTTGCAGGAAGACAGGAGTGAATGAGGATGATGACAGCCATTCATATGGCTACACTTGTAACATATTCAACATGCAATTTTCCCTTCACACACGATCCATCATGTCCCTGGATTCTTAAAGAAACAGCCTGTCTTCATTTAAAGTTATCGAGGAAGTTGCAGCCTCTTTCCTTTTTTATGGGTTTTGCCATGGGCCATCTCTGCTTTTGCAATCTGGAGTATGAACTGTTCTATCTACTCAAAAAAAAAAAAACCAAAAAAACAGACTTCATGGTAGATATAGATATAAAAAAAAGCAATAGTCACCTTCTTAAATGGATCAAGAAGGACATAAATCATCAAATAAACCACATGCTACAAGAGACCACTGGTGAGGGCTGAGAAGTGCATGATTTCTATTTATGAACATTAGTCTTTCTTTTACTTCTCAGGACTTCTTTTTACATTGTTAATGTCATGATCCACACAGAATTATTTTCTTATTCATTCCTGTGGTTAGACTTTCAGATCTTTCACCCATCTTTCGCCTGAGTTTAATGAGAGTCAGAAAGCAAAATTGAAAAATCATTTGGTCAGGCTTGAAAGATGTTTAATTTTGACTTTTAGTGTATTAAAAGACTGTGTGCTGAACTGCTTTTTGTCTAATATGGAGAGCTAATTGCTTGGTTGGGATTCTGTTTATGTCTTTGTGAGGCACAATACTGTCCACTAAAACCACATGAGATCACACTACTAAGCAAAATCCCAGCAAAATTACCTGATGAGAATGTTAGCAGCAAGATTGTGGTTTGTTTTTTTTTAATAAATGGAAGCAATTCAAGCATGCTGGCATTTTGGCTTTACTTATACTACCAGCTGAAATTGTGTTGGCTCAAGGAAAACTGAAAGATAAAAAAATTAAACCAGAGAGGGTGGGGGTGTCAGGGCTAGCCAGTGGCAAGGGTAAAGGGGAAGGGTGTGGATGTCTGAGGACTGTGGTGACGTTTCTTGAGAGCCTGAACAAAGTGATCATTTCTCCTTCCTTTCACACTTCTAATTCACCATATTAGAGAGCAATGCTTCCATTTGGGATCGACTAATTGACTTGTCCTAAAAGCTCTTTTCTACTTTTAGCAGGTGTGATGCTACAAAAAGCTGACAAAGTAACAAAAAAAAAAAAAAAAAGCTCCTATGAGCTCACCATAAAACCTGCAATTTTTTATGTACACTCGTTGTAGACTAGAACAAAATACCTGCAAAACTGAGTGGAGCTAAGGTTGAGGGATACAAGCCTGAGAAGCAAATTCTCACCTGGCTAAGTCAGCAGGGGCTAGGGACACGGGAGAAGAGCAGGTAAGGAACAAGCACACACACACTCCCTTCTCCCTCACCCAGCTCCCTCTGACAGATGCTTAGAGATGCAGTGTTGGGCTCCACAGGAACTGTGTCCAACACTGCTCAGCCTGAGACAGAAATGCTTCTGCCAGGCTTACAGAAGCAAATGGGAACACCTCTCTGAAGAATTTGTAATGAAAAGAGTTAAATGCTCTGAAATGCTGTCAGAGAGCAGAATTTCTCACAAACACAGGAAAGCAAGGACACTTTGTGTTATCAAGTAAACATTCTGAAATGCCACTTTATGACAGAGAACATCCCTATTTTCATAAAACCAGCTACTTAACTTCTGGAGAGGCTCCTGGGCTTCCCTATGAAGTCCTTAAGTGGCAGCTCCACCTCTTCATATTTCATTTTCTTTAACAAGACTTATTTCTTCTGAGAAACCTGACTTTTTACATATCACCCTTTGACTGGGTCCAAGGTAATGTTTTCAAAAACTGGCAAGAGATGTGATTTTAAAATGCTTTCTAAGGAATCGTAGCTGGTACCTCTACAATCACGTTTCTTTTCCTCTCATCCTTTTAGCCTTCCCTCAAATGAATAGCAAGCCCCTACCAGATATCCCCATATGGGCAGAAATTGAGAGAATAATGAGCATATACACACATGTGTGCACACACATACATCTTTAGCTCTCCCCTGTAGCACACACATTACAGAACATGCAGCATTCTCAATCTTGCACTGCCTCAAGTGCACTACAGAGAAGAGTGGTGGCCCGAATTCCTCAATTGTTTTGCTTTTAATTAGACCAGTCGTATAAGTTTTTTTAAAAAAATAACGAAATGCTTAAGAAGAGGCATTTCTGTGCACTTCGTCTTTTCTAGCAGTTATGTATCAATGGGCTGTTAGCACACGGTGGGATTTTCAGGTAAACAATGCTACCGTTTCCACCAATACCGGCATTGTTAATCGCTGGAAAAAATCCAATAATTCCTAACTACCTCGTGCCTGCAACTAGGTCATCTCGCACAGAGAAGCAGAGGTTAGGCACAGGATCTGGTTTTTACTTTGCAAAGCCTGTAAATGACATCGCATGGTCGTGCAAATGAAGCGAGGCAAGACGAGAAAATGAAGAAGAATGAAGCTGTATAATCTAATCAGAAACCAACAAGGGGGTTTCTTTATCTTCTCTTCCTCCCTCGGAGACAAAGAGAGGCTTTAAATCCTTAAAAGACAGTCTAGTGTTTCGCTTTCTTTGACAGCTTTTGGTACTGCCGAACATATGTATGCACACCTATTCTGCATCTATTGATGCGCAGGTTCTCGCAAGTCTGCGTGCAAAAAGAAAGAGAACTGCACGGGGCTCTCCAAAAGGCACTGAAACAGCTTCCTGTCACTTCAAAAACTAACTACCGGAGCAGTGTCGTCCTTAAGCAAAATGTATTTGCACTTGGAAAGAATTTAATCTCCGTCCCTTTGCTGCCCGCTACAGTGGGCATCGCCTCCCTCCCTCGGTGTGTCAGCGCTTACCGCTCCCCCGATCCCCAGCATAATGAGCTGACCTTTGCTTCAGTTCATCGACTTTCGACCAAGGTAATGAACTGGAAGCAGCACGATCATCACCGGCGGTTTAAGCAGCGCACCGGCTCCCTCCCCTCCCGGGGTCCCCGGGCGCCCTGCCCTGCCTCCGCCGTGGGGGCGGCTTGCCCTGAGCGTGTGTCCCCGCACCGGGGCAGGGAGGGGACGGGGCCGGGGCGGGGGGAACGAGGCGGGGGGCGCTCCCAGCCGGGGGCCGCAGCTCCGGGCGCCCTCGGGCTGGGCTCTCCCGGCGGCTCCCCCTGCGGCGGGGCAGGGAGCGGCGGGGTGCGGGAAAGCCTCCGCTCCCGCGCCCGCCCCGCGCCCGCGGACCCCGCAGCGACCCCGCGGGGCGCACGGCACCGGCACGCCGCCAGCCCCGGGGATGCCCGGCGGCCACGGCAGCATCCCGGGACCGGCCGAGCCCCCCCCTCCCCGCCCCACCGGGAGCAGCGGGACGGGCCCGGACCCCGCCCGACGGGGCTCCCGGCCGGCCCAGCCCAGCCCAGCCCAGCCCAGCCCTTCCCTCTCCGCCGTGCTCCTCATCCTCCCCCCGAGCGCCGCCGCAGCCCCGGCCCGCGGGGTCCCGCAGCCCGCGCCTGACCTGTGCGGGGCGGCGCGCCCCCGACCGCGCAGGGACCGAGCGGCACCCGAACCCACCGTGTCCGCCTCGCAAGGAAGCCGGTGACCTGTAGATAGCGATAGGCACTGAATGATGTTTGCTGCTGCCGTGGAAATGGTGAATGTGGTGAGCGCCCAAACTGGAGGCGCCCCACGCCACCCCAAGGAGGCCGCTGAGAGTGAGCGGGACTATCCAGAGCAGGGCCAAGCGGCCGCCGGCGCTGCTGCTGCCGCTGCTGGCGGGTCCCGGCTCCGGGCTGCCCCTAAGGAGCCCCCCCATCCTCCGGTGCGCGGCGAGCCGGCCCGCGGCGTCCTCGGGAGGAGCAGCAGCCACAGCAACGGAGGCAAACTTTGGGCAGAGGCGCTCGCACACTCGCACACGGCGCTGGCTGCAGCTCACGGCACCAGGCGAGCCATCTCTTCCCTTTGGGAAAGCCTATAAGGATCCTTTTCTCCAGGTCTTCTTCTACCCAAAACAATCCGAGACATAGTCAGAGAATCCAGGCAGTTCAGAGCCTTCGCAAAGAGGTGGAAGCGGGGAAAAGCCCCGTGCCCAAACAATCGTTAGTTTCAGCTTTCCCGGGGCTGGTGCTCATTAACAATACTCCACAGTTGCAAGGGCTACGAGAATGCCAAGCATTCCCCCATCCTCAGTAATCCACAGTGTAGCCAATCATGCCACATTTCTGCTAAGAAAGAGAAAAGGGGATGCCACTCCATCAGCCAGCGCTGGGAAAGCAGAGAAAAATCAAACTGCTGCTCTTCCCTCCATTCATCTCCAAACTGGTGAGCCCTCACCGAGCGAGCTCTCTCCCGGCGCGCACACACACTCACACTCGCGAACACACGCTCGCACACTCGCACACGCCGCCAGGCAATAATCAGGCTGCTCCGGCAATCTCAGTGGTCTGGCTATTGACAGTAATACCCGAGGATGTTTTCAGGGAGAATAGTGCACCCTTATGAAAGGAGCTGGGGAAAAAAAAAAAAAAAAAAAAAAAAAAAAAAAAAGAAAATAAAAATAAGCATGCTTGCGAGGAGCAGGGCTATGCAAATCTGCAGTCTCCGAACAGCAAATCGCTGAGGCTTGGATGCAATGCAGAGGACGAGCCTATGTTAAAGAGGGAGGCTGAGTTCAGCTCCCACACAGTCGCGCTGCCTCTCCTCAGCCTTTCGGGAGCCGCGCACTTCCAGAAGGCGGCTCGGGCGGTGTGGAGGGGACACACACACTCACACTCACACACACACGCACTCTCACACGCCTCTCCTCCCCACCCGCGCCGCGGAGTCAGCAGCACGGCAGGAGCACTTCCCCTCCTCCGATAGTTCAGAGATACCAGTGTCTTGAAAACCCACTTTCATTTTAAAAAGAACGATTTCGGGGTCTTTTAATTGGCCTAAACTTCGCCCATCAGACGTTTCCCTCCGTCTCTTCGGGCACCGGCTGTGATTATCCGGTAATTACACACACGGCGCCGAACAAAGAGTTACGGGGATTTTTTTTCCGGCACTACTCAACTACCGCACCTCGGCCGCCCACCGCAGCCGCAAGCTGGGCTGAAAAAAATCCTTTCTGGGCTGAGCCCCCCTCGTTCCCCCGCAGCTGCAGGGCGGCGCCGGCAGCTCCCGCATCGCCGCCCGGCTGCGGGGCCCCACGCCGACCCCCAAAACAGGGCGGAGGGCTGCCCTACACCACCACCACCACCGCCATCCCCGCACACACACACACACACACACAGAGCTGAGGGCGCCAGGGGAGCCGATGTCGCGTCTAAAAGCCGAGGGTGGTTATTCTAAGGGCTAGCCTATCGCCCCGCGGCGGGTCCTGCGCCCCCCGGAGCCGGGCGCGGAGGCGCAGCCCCTGCAGTACCGCACCTGGGCACGGCAGGGTGTGCGAGCCGCACGCTCCCGGCCCTCCTCTCCTCTCCTCCCTCCCTCCCTCCCCCGCTCGCAGCCTGCCGTAGATCTTGTGCCATGCCTTCAGCAGCATGAGATCATGGGTGCGGGTAGCGGATGCGTGAAAGCGAGAGGGCGAGCGGTGGGCGTGAGAATGGGGTGGGTTTTTTTTTTTTTTTTTTTTTTTTTTTTTTTTTTTGTTTAAATACATTTCGCGTTAATTTAAACGAGAACCGCTGCAATTCGCCGAGGCGCTAATTCCCGCGGGTGAGAAGTCACACAACCTTTGCTCAGCTGCGTAGGCTGAGGAACCAGAAAGGCGTTTCGCCCCGCTCAGCCCCAGAGAAACGCGGGGGTCGTGCCGGGGGCCGCACACAGCGACGGAAGGAGCCCGAACCCCCGGAGCAAGCGGCGAGCAAGCGGCAGCTCCTGCCCTGCCCGCCCGGACGCCTCGCACCGCAGCCTCGCCACGCACCTAAAGTTTTGCCAGGACGCCGAGGTAAATGATAACGAAGCCTTAACGCAGGGAGGAAAGCAGCACCGCCCGAGCCCTTTCTGCGCTCTGGGGAAGGGCAGGCACGCATCCCGAAGGAAGCCCTGGCCCGGGGGAACGGCCCTGCGAGGCAGAGCCCGCCCTGTAACATCCCGGCTTGCCAGAGGGAAAGGCAGCTTAGGAGGAAGTCAGTTTTCCAACCTGTCTCCAAAAGCCTCCGCGTGAAAGAAGAAACACCAGTTTTCCAAACTATCAGCTTTCAACTGTCATGCACTGTCACCTCCTAAAAAAATAAAAGACAATAAATTCTCTAAGTTTCGGAGTTAGGGAAAGAAGGAAAAAAAAAAAAAAAAGGACGAAACCTTAAAGAAAAGTCAGCCTGGATTCGACAGCTCTCATAAAATTAAACCTCCTGATATATGTTTCCTGTTCATGCAAGTAATGTGTGTTAGAAATTCCATCCATAAATACCACTAGGTTTTCTATCAATCTGACTCAGGAAACAAAATATTTCAGTCACTGGAACCAGTTTTTCATTAAACTGTTCACATGTTGCTGCCGTTTTAGAAACAGGCAGTAGTTAACTTGACTGTTCTTAATGATTCTAGACATCCTACAGACGAGGAACTTAAAATTGTTACCGCTCCTCTGAAATAGGAAGCTGGTATTGCCAACCGTATAACGATACAGTTGGCAACGTGGTTGTGCAGATAAAATTTCAGTTGGCAAGTCCTGTCTAGACTAACTTTGCTTGGCTGTGCTGTTTTAAGGCCGCCGTCGGGGTTGTGCTACCTTACAGCAGGAGTTTTTCCCCGTCAGCACCCAGGAAAGCATGGCTCCCTCCCCGCTGGGGGATTCCCCATTGGGTGTGTAACCTTGCTGAGAGAGGCTTTCCACAGGTCCCTCTCAGCCCGAGCACAGCTTGTTCAACTTTGGATGAAGATCCACGTTGGTGTGGATTCAGAAGGGTTTTGTGGAAACACTCTGTGTTGTTGGATGCCTTCGTGGTTTGAGTACTTTGAGCTAAATTCTTGCTCCATCTGCCATCTACTGTGCCAGGGAGGCCTAAAGTGCTTGAAAAAGAAGGACAAATGAATAAAATGTTTAGGTACTTCCAAGGTACTTCATTTAATATTTTACTGAAGATGAAAGGGGTTTTTAAGTGCTCTACTTTATTAAATATGTACTATTTATGCAGCGCACATACACAACTGCCACTAAAGTTTCTAGTTTCAATGTGTGCCTGGAGACTATTTAGTGAAGTTTATTTTTTTTTTTTTTTCATCAGATAGATTATAATGGGTCATTTTTAGGTGCTACATTATGATATAAAATACTACGTAGGGACCGTTAATTAAATGGATTGTTTTGCTGCTGTGCATCCAAACCAAGAGTTGAGTACTCAAAGACCAAATCTTCCCAAAACTATTTAGGCATCTAACTCTTACTTAGGAGCCCTATTAAAGTGTGAATGGGGTGACTGCCCTCTAAGTAGGCATCTCTTTCTGGATCTGGTAATGTGATCAGCACCTTGGGTGTAGCAACTCTAATTTTAACAACATTTGACATTTTTCTGGCTCTGCACTCTGAACCACAAACAAGAGAGGACTATCCAAGTTTCATGGGGGAGAAAGGTGATCTAATGCTGCGCAAGGGTGAGAAATGGGAGAGAATTAATTAGCAGAAAATATTAAAAGATTGAAAATGAAAAGAATACCAGGAAGGTGAAGAAGGAAGTATGTACGAAAGCAAGATGGAGACGGGAAAGCAAAAGAAGGACATTCTAGTAAAATCTTCTCTTGCTCTTTTTTTTTTTTTTTTTTGTGTTTTCAGTAAGCTAATAAAACTTCTTTCCAATTTGAAGCAAATCCTGGTAGTCAGACACTTATACGTTTTGCATGTTTTGATTTAAAGAAGGTTGTAGGTGAGTGTCGGTCTCTTTCCTCAAGTAACGAGTGATAGAACAAGAAGAAATGGCCTCAAGTCATGACAGGGAAAATTTAGATTGGATATCTGGAAAAACTTCTACAAGTCTTGTCAAGCATTGGAACAGGCTGTCCAGGGAAATGCTGAATTAATAATTGCTGGAAGTATTTAAAAGACCTGCAGAAATTCAGATTAGACATTGGGAAGAAATTCTTTATGGTGAGGATTGGAGAGGCATTGGAACAGTTTGTCCAGAGAAGCTGTGGATGCCCCATTCCTGGAAGTGTTCAAGGCCAGGCTGGATGGAGCTCTGAGCAGCGTGGTCAAGAGGAAGGTATCCATGTCCATGGCAGGGGGATTGGAACGAGACCATAATTAAGGTCCCTTTCAACCCAAACCATTCCAGGTTTCTGTATGGCACCTAGGGACGTGATTCAGTGGCCTTGACAGTGCCAGGTTAATGGGGATCTTAGAGGTCTCTTCCACCTTAATTGGTGCCATGATTCTGTGATTCTATTCAAGAAGTTGAATTGGGTGTTTTGGCAGTTGGAGTTAGGCTTTTTAATGGCAAGCAAGTTAAAAGCTTCTGCAAGTAAATACTATGAAAAATGAAGGTAAGCAGCCTTTTTTACCCCCTGCTGACATAAGAGTATGAATTTTTGTTAGCTGAGGACTAACTGAAGTTGAAATAACCAGGTTTTAATCCCCAAGGACATAGAATTGTACTTCCAACACAATCGACATGCCGCTATCAGTCTGTGAAGGTTCACTCCAAGAATGAAGAAGTGGAACAAAAGAAGACAATAAACAACAGTTTGTGTAAACAAATAAATGTTCCACTGCAGGCATAGCAAATAAAATGTGAAAATAAACTCTAATGTTTACAAAGTAGTTTTTAGTATCTCAAGAACTTAGCTCAGTGAAGTTAGTCCCATTTAACACTTACCCTGTGCAGGTCACATTGGTAGTAAATGTGACTTTTAATCAAGGTATTTCCACCAAATAAGCTCTGTTAATACCAGTAGGCTGCTAAATTTTTTGAGCAAGAATATCCTTATTGTAAGAACACATCTTTCCCCGATTTGTTCTAGTGTCATTATGCTATAAACACCAAATGCTCCCAAAGAAAATTTATACAAACAAAAAAGTACTCCCATGAGTACAGTTTACATTACTTCCTCAAATAAAATCAGATACTTCTTGCTGGTATGACCATATCCCTCTGCAACAGTACAGATAGATCAGCTAAGATGGACAACTTCAGCAGCACCAGCAAAACTGAAGTGCAGACCATGCCTTAGGCCAGCAGAAGTTGTCAGTTAAATTCAGGGTTTCTTTTGGTTAAGTGCCACCTTATGCAACCAGGCTTCCCTGGCCACCTCTAGTTAATCCTGCACTTAGTGCTGTAACATCCACTCTTAAACTCTTGAAGATCAACTGCTGTTCAGCAAAATAATAAAAAAAAAAAAAACAAACAACCAACCAACCAAACAAAAAACCCAACCCAAAACTCCTCCACAAATCTGTGCATTACAGGAATTACTATGCAATTAGCTGTGCAGAGCTTTAACACAATAGCAATGCTTTATGTTACAGGGTTTCCCCACTGCTAGGCTTGGACCCTCCCTTAATTTGAAAACACAGGGACATTCTGTGATTATAATTAAACAGATTAGAATTTATGTTTATCCAGCCCACAGACAGAGGCTTAGAAGAAAACAGTCAAGCTAATGTTTCCTCTTTTCACTATAAACACTGCTGAATTTAATGACCTATACACTGTATCTCCCCGTACTTTTACTGATGTCTGGTAACAGTGGAGGTGGTAACTTTCCTCTTTTAAACAGCTGAGAATGTTCCTTTCAAAAGCCAGTTAATTGCAAGATACTGAACCAAGGCCTGCCAATCATGTCCAGTTTGTGTCCCAACCCTACAGAACCTATGGCAGAAGCTGTTTACTTTATGCCAATAAACTTTATCATGTGAACTACTTGAAGACTTAAAGGTAAAAAATATGATCCTAAGGGAATGAATGGAGTATTTGTGCATCCATAAAACACACAGAAATTCAAAATTTTAGTCATCAGGTGAGAAAGGAGAGCTTACAAAGAAAATACTTAGGCTGCTTTCTCTGTAGCGTAGCTATTTTCTCTCTATGCATGGTCCAAAACAAATCCTGGTACAGTTAATAAGTATTTCTGTCCATCCAGATAGGCTTAAATCTTCATAATAAATGTTTCTTGACACTGTGTATAAAGTAATCTCTTTCTCTCTATTCCTTGCTGTCAAAATCAAGCTGATTTTCATTTTGTTTCATTCCATTGAAGACGTGCACATAAGCCAGATATTTTCAATTTAAAACAGAAGGGGCTTGTGGAGAACACTTTGTGCTGGGGAATTTTGACTGTGAGAAGAAGGTCCCTCTTTGTCTGAAATAGCCCTGGTTGGTCCAGAAGCCACTGGGGCACTTTGCCAGTTTTGTCCATCCTCACTTGAATTAGCCCTGGTTTGAGCTGGCTTGAGGAGGATGGCTCAGAATCCACTGAGGGTTGGCTTTTGCTGGCTCCCAGTGTTGCAATGTCACTTAATATAATATTTTCTTTTCTTTTTTTTTAATTTTTTTAAATTTTTTTTTTTAGTTTAACACAGCAGAAAGATTTCTAACACTTTGTGCAGCTTCCCCCTTTGACTCCAATCGAAAGCCACAGGAAATAAGGCCAAATCCATCTGCAAGTATAAAGAGGCATTTAGGAGATTTGTAGTCCTGTAGCAAATGGTCTATAGCCATGTTCTTTCTGGGCTAGAGAGACCACATGAGAGAATTAACCACATGAGTGGTTAATTCTATGGGCAATTAGGCTGCTGCTGCAGAACCTGCAAAAGTCTCTCTGACTTCTCCCAGTGCTGCTGCAGGAATTGGCACTGCATTGCCACAGAAAAGAGAGATCCCTGGTACAGCTTGAATGCTACTGATTTGAACTCCTCAGCAAACACTTCAGCTAGGGACAAAAAGCAAGCCACCATAAAAATAGCTCGTAAATTAGTCATCAAGAAGTTTGATGACAAATGCCAATAACAGAACCCAGTATTCTGCTCTTTTGTATCCAGTACAAGCATATGCAAAACCTATTTGTTGATAAAGGCCTCCAGAAATAGGAAAAGTGTGTGTATTACAGAGTTGTTTGCAGCCCTTGATATCGTTTACCATGCACAATAACTGAGATATTAAAGCTCTGTCAAGGAAAGCTCAGAACAGACTTAGTGCAAGAGCCACAAAATGGGGAAATTGAGTTTAAAGACCTTGCAAGGCAAAGTTAATTGGTTTTGTTTTTTTGTTTTTTTTTTTTTGTAGGAAGCCCACTGGTAGCCAAGAAAGCCTTAAATGGTATTTGTGGAGTATCTAAAGTCAGGACTGTGTTTTTAAGCAGGGTTTCCTGACAGGATTTCTAAGATATCCCTCGTTATGACTCATGATGGTCACACAACACCTCTCACTTTTCTGGCCTGGGTCGAGAAGAGGATGTACAGTGAAGTTCCACCTCCTGCCTTCCTTGAACACGTTAGTCCTGCTTCAGTCTGGGCAAAGAAAGGGATAAGATGCAGCCATCTATTCTTTGTCCAGTGCAATACATTGCTTTAGACTCCAGACAGCAGTAGTGCTACAAGTCAGCTGCAGAAAGAACTGAATTTAAACAGCAGAGTTGCAAGAAGACGACATTAACTTTTAGCAGTCATAACTTGAAAATGTCCAAACACTTATTTAGCTTTAAGCTTCTTTCTTTCTTTCTTTCTTTCTTTCTTTCTTTCTTTCTTTCTTTCTTTCTTTCTTTCTTTCTTTCTTTCTTTCTTTCTTTCTTTCTTTCTTTCTTTCTTTCTTTCTTTCTTTCTTTCTTTCTTTCTTTCTTTCTTTCTTTCTTTCTTTCTTTCTTTCTTTCTTTCTTTCTTTCTTTCTTTCTTTCTTTCTTTCTTTCTTTCTTTCTTTCTTTCTTTCTTTCTTTCTTTCTTTCTTTCTTTCTTTCTTTCTTTCTTTCTTCTTTCTTTCTTTCTTTCTTTCTTTTTCTTTCTTTCTCCCCAGAAGTGTCACTGTTGTGCAGAACACATTTGTAATGCCAAGCAAATTTCCTATAGCTGAGTTATGAACCTCTGAACATACAGGTTGAAAATGAAAATGCTGACATAATCTTAAATGTAGTGGCACAAATAGTGCCACTACAATAATCCTTGTAATCTAATATATTAGCCCTAGGGGGATGGAGACTGAATTGCTGGTCTCAGACAGCCTTTCTGAGGCTCAGCTCAAATTGCACAATTATTCAACATCCTTCAAGTTCTTTAAAATACATTTCAGATGCAGTATTGTGCATTCCAAAATATTTGTTCTTCAGAGATTGATTTGACTTTTTTTCCTACTTTAAAGAGATATATGACCTCGGATGTATGTGAGAAAACATTAATCAAGTTTAGACTGTGTAACACCCTTTTGTGTGTGAAAGACTTATTTTTTTCTAGATTCCCTCAGTTATGTTGCCAAGGTGATTCCCCCAGAGAGCCATGTGTTTATCTTGACAGGTGTTAGTGAGATCTGGGGAATCTCAATGGAATTGTTACTGGTTGCTTTGAGGTACAGTAGAAAACATTAAGTCTGCAAACTAATGAACTTACCTTATTGCATTCTAACTAAAATAAACCACAGAGAAAGTTGGATTAATCTACTAATGCCTTTCTAATGAAGCTTTTATTGGGCATATGGTGTGGTCTTGCTACTTTCCTCATATAGCTAGCACAAGCTAAAACTCAAAATCAAACGTACATGCACCTCCTCTGTGAGATACCAGTCTCAAAACCTTGCCATCACAATTCAGAGTACTGCTTTACTGGCAAAACCTCTGATTATGGTTTGCAAAACTAAATGGATTCAAAAAACAAGAAAGCAATCAGATTAAAAAAAGAAACAAGAGACAGCACTGATAGGAAAAGAGAAAATACAACTTCTACTGCTGTTCCTAGGGGAAAATTTAAAACCACTGCTGGTAACTTACAATTACTCTAAAATCCATTCTGTGACCTGTCCCGACAATGACAGGGAATTGTTAATTAAGTACTGTAACTTCCAAAGGTAAATAATCATTCCTTAGTTACAGTCTGTTTGTATTTTCCAGCACCGAGCTGTAACACGCTGTATTTTTATAGTGCTTATTAGAAGCAATAAAACAATAGGTGCTTTTAACAAAAAAGAAGGAGTCTTAAGCAAGGTGAAACAAAATACCAGCATTTTCAGCCAGCTATGCCTTTTCCTTCTAATTGCCATTTTCTTGCTCTCTGTATATGTACAAGATCAGAACACAAGAAAAAAACATTCCTTAGCAACATTCATCTTCTGGGAGCATGTTGCTGAATTTAGGTATAAAACCATAATGGCATCTCAAAGAATAGCAATAGCTCATATACTTCAGCTTTGATATACTACTTCAAATCCTTAATCTCCTCTTTTCAGATTTCCACATAAAGTTTTACTCTGCTTCCATATTTGCAAGTGCCCATTCGAGACAAAAACGTCTTTTCTTACCCAGGCTCTCCCCTCCCTGTATTTACTTCAACAAATTAGCAGCCAAATTTTTCTCTCTCTTTTTTTTTTTTTTTTTTTTTTTTTTTTTTTAATTTTTTTATTATTTTTTTTGTTGTGGAGGATAAGAAAAGCGATATGGTAAAAACAGAGTGAGAAGAGTTTTTCTTTCCTTCAGCACCAGCAGCCAGAAACAGTATGAAAGCAATGGATCATGAAGAAAAGCAATTTCCTACTTCAGGGATTAAGCAATACTCTCTTTTGTAATGTTAAATTAAAGTTTTAGTTATTTTTTTCCCAAGTAATGCTGATTTTTTTTCCCCAAAGTAAATAAATACACACTGGAGAAGCTCCAATAGTCACAAATACATCACTTTCCAGCCAATCAATAACACAGATAAAACCCTTTGTGCTGTGCTTCTTTCAGCAGTCCTATTGATAGGGCAAGAAAAATTAAGCTACTACAGAAGCCAAAGGTAATTAACTTAAGGAGAGAGAAAATCTGATAATATATGCATTCCATTCTTTTCTTAAGGGCAAATATAGGGGATTCATATATAGGAAAGAGACTTCTGGGGAAGCATTCAAGCAGGGACAGCTATCTGCATTTTACTGGCATGTCTCTCATCCAGTGACAATGTGAATTACCTGTTGTGGTGACTGATGGCTTGACTATCAGGTGAGGTACCACACCCTCCTCTAAACCATGATCCTCCAATCTTCTTTGGTAGTGTGGAAAGTGTGGAACTTCTTCCTCTTCTGCCACGGTTTTGCACAGTGCAGCCTTGGAGAAATCACTACAAAGCATTTGCCATTTAATGGCAAGCTGGGTCCATAGTACCAGTCCCAAAGATAAAGGGTATTGGCATGAGTAGGGTTTTGTGGAATTACACCCTCCACACCAATGCTGAAAGGTTCCAAAGGCTTTAATCTTCCAGCACTATTAAACAGAACATTGCAGGATTAAGTCTCCTCCACCTACAATTTTTTTGTCCATAAAGCTCTAACAAGAATAGTCAGTGCAACTTTAAAGCCAATGCTCTGTTTAAAGCACTTGGAGATTGCTTCCTGATGAATGCCACTGTTTGTAATAATTGTGGAAGCGTGGGCCTCCCTCAATTTTTATACATAGATAGATGGGAATCCTGTAAATTTTTGATCAACTTTGCTTAAAGGGACAATTTGTATGGGAAAACATTACCACCGTAAAGAAACTTTGTTGGCCAAACTTGTTCTCCTTAGCATATATGCAAATAATAGCTGCAAATATCAAGAGATTGGAAATAATTTTATTCATACCTGTGTTTTAGTTTTAATGAATTACATTAAAGAAATTCCTAGCTAAAACAAAGTGCCTGCTATATAATTAAAATGAAGAGTCACAACCAGCTTATCTTTAAAAGCAGGTTGTAACAGGAAAGAAAATCCAGGAGTTCTCAGCTGCAGTTTTGTGGCTCTATCAAAACTTGCCTAATTTTACCTATTTATTTCAGTGCATAATAAAAGATGTACTCAGAGAAAAAAATGTGCAATGCATACATATTTTTAAAGGCTTAGAAAGCTAGCAGCTTTCTTTTAACACCCTTGGATCTAATTTTTGTTTCTAGCAAGTAAAATGAGAAGAATGGGGCCCTAAAAAGGATTATGGCCTGAAACCTGCTCTTTGAATCTTTGCACATGCTAAAGTTGTCACAAATTTGAATAGAAAAGATGGGTGGTCTGCTGACCATCTCTGGTCACAGAGTTGAGCATTAACTGCCCAGAAAAAGCTTATGGGTTCTGTCAGGAAGGTTTCAGAAACCACTGTATTGAACCACCAGCCTATAATAGCTCTTCCACATTTCACAGGATGTCAGTTCCTGGAGCTGTTTTTCCTTTGATGCACACAAAGTACTGCCAGTAATTTCAATCAGAATTATGCCATCCACTGGAGGAAGACAATCATATAATATGAATTATCACGTTTTTTTTTTTCCATATCCCTGCCTCTCACAGAGCTGCTGGTTTGTTAGAGGAGTTAGTACAGTATATGCTACTGATCTGTGGCTGCTTTGCTTAAAAAAAGCTTAGTACTGGTGTAGTCCTTCTCATCCAGATATATCAAAGCACTTTATAAAGCAGCAAAAGGAGTAGAACCAAAAAGAGACTTACAGTGAAACCCTTTTGTTTTTTCATTTGGTAACATGAAATGATCTCAAATTATTTGTAGTGAAAAATAAAGAGAACATTAGAAAATTAAAGAATCACATTGTAAAAAGTGGCTGATTTTTTAAAACGATGTTTCCTTTCATAATTTTTGTGGTCTTACTTTAAAAAAAAGTTAAATGCCTTTTCTTTGTTGCTATTTTTCAGTTGGGATTGAACAAATCTTCTTTCAAATACTTTCTTTTCAGAGAGACCTCTAAAGCTAAAATTAGTTAATTCTTGTAACTCCACATCAGGGCACTTCCCTCAATAAAACTCCTGCTCTGGATGCACTTGCATTGCATGGGACAATGAGCAGCAATCCTTTGGTTAAGAGTGAAAAACTACACCAAAATCACAGTCACACAGAGGTTTATAAATCACAGAATCACCAGGTTGGAAGAGACCTTCAAGATCATCGAGTCCAGCCCATGCCCTAACACCTCAACTCAACCATGGCACCGAGCACCACATCCAGGCTGTTTTTAAACACACCCAGGGATGGTGATTCCCAACCTCCCTGGGCAGCCATTCCAGAACTTTATCACTTTTTCTGCAAAAAACTTTTTCCTAATATCCAACCTATATTTCCCTTGATGCAGCTTGAGGCTGTGTCCTCTGGTTCTGTCAGTGCTGCCTGGAGAAAGAGCCCAACCCCACCTGAGCACAGCCACCTTTCAGAGAATTGTGGAGAGTGATAAGGTCACCCCTGAGCCTCCTTTTCTCCAGGCTGAGCACCCCCAGCTCCCTCAGTGGTTCCTCACAGGGTTTGTGTTCCCAGCCCCTCTCCAGCCTCGGGTTTGTGTTCCCAGCCCCTCTCCAGCCTCGGGTTTGTGTTCCCTGCCCCTCTCCAGCCTCGGGTTTGTGTTCCCAGCCCCTCTCCAGCCTCGGGTTTGTGTTCCCAGCCCCTCTCCAGCCTCGGGTTTGTGTTCCCAGCCCCTCTCCAGCCTCGTTGCCTCCTCTGGATGCGCTCGAGCATCCCAAAGTCCTTCCCAAACTGAGGGCCCAGAGCTGGACACAGCACTCGAGGTGTGCCCTCACCAGTGCTGAGCACAGGGGGATGAGCTCCCTGCTCCTGCTGGCCACACCATTCCTGATCCAGGCCAGGAGCCATTGGCCTTCTTGGCCACCAGGGCACACTGCTGGCTCATGCTGTTGACCAGCACCCCCAGGTCCCTTTCTGCCTGGGCTCTGTCCAGCCACACCATCCCCAGCCTGTAGCAGTGCAGGGGGTTTTTGTGGCCAAAATGCAGGGCTGGGCACTTGGACTCATTAAACTCTATCGTTCCTCATTAGAGCACGTGCAAGAGCAACGCTCGTGTTGCCGCACGCTTTTGAGCTCCAAAACGTACATGGTGGGCAAAACCCACAAAGTGAGGGCTTGAAGGACAGGTTGTTCCAGCACACATCCCACTGACCTGAATGGAATTTACCCAAGTCGAAGGCCTGGGCTCTGCCTTATTGTTGAAATATTCCAGCAAAATCAATATGAGCTATAAATTATTAGAAGCCATTTTTAATTCTCACCTACTTTGCACTAATGATCAATTTATCATTAATGCAGAAAGAGATTTAAAGCAATGTCTATGCCATTAAAATAAATATCCATTAGCTGTAGAGGATATCCCACAAGTGCATTTGCTTCTTGTGGAATTCTTCCAGAGCACTGGATCTATATACAGTATAATATAATGATATTTAACTGGTAATGAGCTATTGAATTGCACAGGGGGAAATAGCTTACAACCTTAAAAATTTCTAAAGTAACTTCTCTACTCAAGATGGGCTTCAATTATGCAACTCAGTATATGAAAAAGTTGTTTTGCCTATAAAATGCATCTCTTAGTTTGCATTTCTTTCATTTTTTTCATCAAATGAGATTTATAATGTGCAAGCAATACAGTAAAGGCTTCCTTCTACTAAAGAAGCTCAGAAATACGCAGATTCACAAGATTAGTTTTCCAGAAGGAAAATTCTAATTATGCATTTGAAGAAGTTTGCTTATTCCTTTCCAGTACAGTTTGCAATGTAAATGTTGTAAATGTGGCTAGCAGCAGGGAATTCCTGTGTCACTACTCAGTACAGACCCAGGTGTTAAACCACAGTTAAGTTTTTGTTCATTTATTTAGCCTCCCTAATTTAATTTCTTTGTATGAGAAGGACAGACTGATGTCCCACTGAGGATTTGGTCAGACTGCTGGGATCAGCAGGTTATTTCATCAGTCTTTAGCCACAGACACACAAACCTCACTGGGAAGTTTTCTGACCTGGCTGACTATAAAAACAAGGAGTGAGAAAACCCAGAGCATTAAGACAAACCCAGCCATCAACCTGCAATGCATATTTCTCTTCTGACAGAAAATATTATCAGATTTCCAGTTGTTGGTGAAGGGGATGACTCAGCTCTGAAATCAGTAAATGCTGATCACTGATCTCCTGTGGCAAACGGGAACTGCATTTTCCATGTATCTTTTCAGCTGATTAATCTCCAATAAAACTTGATCATATTTGTCTAATAGATATGTGACAGGGTGAAATGCTTGGTACTTCATTCCCCTTTGGCTGCCTGGTTTTAGCGTGAGCCTCAGTGCTTGAACGTGGTCCAGGGTGACACCGTGAGTCGACATCTGCTCACAGCATATTGGTGTGCACAAGCACAAGCAGAGCCTGCAAAAATGTGCAGCAATTCTCCCCTTCAGCTCAGCATTAATAAACCCTCAGCAGGAATACAGGTACAAATTTGGACATTGCACCCCGGGAAGACACGAGCCTACTGGGAAAAATGTGAGGAGAGCAACATGACCAGAGTCTAGGGAACAGGGGCTTCAATAAGGCTTGAAAGAATTAGGCTAGAAAGGAGACAACTGAGATTGAACATGATAATAGCTTTCAAATGCATGAAAGGCTGTTTCTAAAGAATAAGGAAATCACCTATTCTCAATCACAGTGATGGACAGGAGAGAAAGAAATGTGCTAAATTGCAGCAATTAAGATTCAGGGTAGATATTGTAAAAACCTTCTCAACAGTGAGGATAGTGGGGTGCTATAAAAGATCACCTAGCAGACGGTGGAGTCTTCACTATTAGAATTCTGAACAGCATAGTCTTCTTGGAACTACTCAAATATAATTTATTGCCCTTTCAGTTCTGGGACAATGTCCTCCACTCCCTTTCATCTTTAAATTTCTACAAATAGCACTCCTGCATGCAATCATTTCTGTTGGAAATTGTTAAATTGCAGAAATGAAAATATTCTCCACTAGGCCTCCCCTTGCCCATATTGGTACAGAAATAAGTCAGAGGAAATTTCTTATCCACACCCTTTTTTTGCCCCATATGATGTTACTAGAGATGACAGGTCTATTTGTCTGTTTGATGCAGAAGACAACAATGAGAATAACCAACCTTACGCAGGCCAATAATAAACAAATGAATAAGAAAGCAAATCTCACCACACCACATCTCTGTGCTAGATCACAAAACAAGAACAAATGAATTCAAGAAGAGGAAAATGCTTCAGGAGAAAAGATTTTAGATGAGTAGAAAAGAAGTTACTACATCCACTTGGGTTTTGGAAGAATAGCCTGTGAGATCTACATCTATCATCTCTATATATATCTTTATCTATATCTATATGTAGCCAACTCTATGTGTGTGTTTCCCACCTTTTAACGCTGACAAAAATTGTCATGATTAGATCTTAGTTCCTAAAGGTGGACCATGTTATTCATTATTACCTAACATGCATGAGATTGAAACATGCTCCTCCTCCTGGACTCGGTGGGCTCAAAAGTATTCATTGACTCAATCTGTTTTCATGGGATTCAACTTCCAGTCATGCTGTTCAGCTTTGAAACTTGAAGTTTCAAGTAGTTTTAATTCTATGGAACTACCATGTTCTAGTGGACAATATTCTCCACACCCCCCTGCGAATGATTTTACATCTCTGAGTGGTTCAGAGAGTTGGATACTGTGATGTCCTACTTGAAATTTCATGGAGCCATTTACATGTGCTAAATGAAGCAGCACCCAGTGCTCATCCAGATTTGGAACACTGTGCATGAATCTTTCAAAAGTGAACTAAAACATGATCAAAAAGAACTCACTTCAAAATATCAATTTAAAGCTTGACTAAAATTTGCTTGCAATGGTTGTGAGGGAGAAAACTGTAGTGTCAACACAGAGGGTTAGGGTTATGATCTATTGCTACTGAGGATAGGAAGGAATAGAAATTTCCAGTCCCTCCCCTAAGTTATGTCTCTGTAAATTTCCATGTTACATCCTTGACAAGTCTCCTAGTTTTTGTAATTTCTTCTTTTTCTCCCTGGTAATTTACACTGATGTGAAGAGTGAGAGAAATCTCCAGAGCAAGTCCCTGTACTTAGAGCTCCCTTCGGAGAAAGAACTTTGCCTTTTTGCTGGTATGTAAAGTATCTCAACATTTGTCCCTCATTTATTAAATTCATCAGAGATCATCATGGCTATTGAATTTCTTTTCAGCAGGATACTATCTTGTCAGTAATTCCCTGTCCACAGTTCTTCAAAGAAACAATTTTCTTTGATCCATATTATAACTGAATCTCCACAATTTGAAAATAAACCTGTTGTAGCTCACTCTTCCACTGTCAATGAGTGTATTTCCAGTCAAGACCATTCTCTCAGAATATATTTTTAAGGATGTGAGTCTTTTTTCACACCTTTTACATTGTCTTCCTGCTTCATAGCACTTTTCTGTAATAATCTGAATACATATTTTAAAACAATTACTTGAGGCTTCTATTCCAGATACTTCAACAGGACAATACATCTAGAAAATATAAAGCATCTAATGCAAGAATTGTGATTAAAAAAAAAAATGAGAACAGTTGGATAAAATTAAACCTCGTCATTATCTAACCAAATTCACAGCTGCAATGTCATACCCATCAAATTCAAGAATCAGCACCACTAGAGGAATGTGAAAAACCTATCCAACAGGAGGCCATCAGAAGATCCAGGGAATATGGAAGGAGTATTGAAGGGATGTGCAAAATGAGACCAAGAGAAAAAACAAGACAAAGAAAAGTAGCAGAAGACCTCACAACAGAAGTCCATATTAGAAAACTGAAGCCAGGAATGTTTTCCTTTCCAGATTCTGATTCTAACTAAGGATCCAAGCAATTGCAGAATACACCACAGCAAAATCTGGTGATTCACAATTATTTCTTCCCCTCTATACTTATGAAATAGATGTTTAAATTTAGTGCTGCTCCTCTTGAAAAGGAAAGTAGAGCTTTTTCCATCGTATTTCAGAAAAGCTTCAGGACTGAAATGGAATACATTTCAAATGGA
Source organism: Vidua macroura (assembly GCF_024509145.1). NCBI lineage: Eukaryota > Metazoa > Chordata > Aves > Passeriformes > Viduidae > Vidua > Vidua macroura. The sequence goes on along the minus strand of NC_071573.1, from coordinate 1,919,882 downwards.
AAGATCAAAGTTACTGTGTTTCATCCCAGAATGCACAAAGTTAAAGTAATTATTTTTTTCTTTCTAGAAGTGTTTTGATCCTGATTTCTTATACATAGGGAGACTGAATGTTTGCCAAGTTGCATGAAAAACTATGCCCTTTCATTGATTCATAACTGTCCAATTATATACAATCTTTGCTCACTGCTCCTGAGCAAGGACAATTTTCATGTCATTATTTTCCTTCTGGTTTTCAGCAAGCCAAGCATCACTTGTTTCAACAGAACATCATTATGGGTTGCTTTTCTCTCCAAATACATTTTCCAGTGGATCATGTTAATAAAAAAGAGAGAAAAAAAAAAAAGATAACACAACACCAAAATGAAAGAAAACAAACCCTTTAAAAATGACAACAAAACCACAGCCACAGCAGTACAGCTGGATGCAAGCTTCTCTGCCTCTCTGAGAATTCATCCAGCCTGCATGGGGAATATTGACTGCTGGGCAGATTACCATAGCTATACAAGAGAGCATGGGGAAATGAAATGAGAAGGACAAAGAGAGGGAGTGGGGTATGTGTGTACACTTGTTCGCCTGCATGTGTCAGAGAGAACAAAGGAAAAGCTCTAGATTTGGGTTTATGTATCCTTTGCAACATTTCAGAGGTTAGCAACAGTCCCCAAGAAAGCTTCAGCTCATATCCTTTCCTGATTAAGGCAATAAATATTGAAGTAATCTCATATTCATGAGTAATTTTCTAAATAAAAAAAAAAAAAAAACAGACATTTTTAGAAGGACTTTAGCTAAACAATCATGGACTACTTAGGATGGGCCAGGTCCCTTTACTAAACACATGCTTTGTTAAAGCTTTCTAAGATAACTGTAACACACTTTAAGCACCCAGACCCATTATCACAGAATTAACACAATGAAATTATGTTTTCAGAACAGTCCACTAGGTATGACTTTTTTTTTTTTTTTTACTTCTTTTTTTTTTAAATTTAGAGTGGTTTACAGTTAAGAAAGTTGCTAGCAGATTAAATCTGTTGATAGGACCTATAATTGAGTCCATATGTTTCTCCTCTCCACCCTCTCCTTTTTAAGGTTTTGTAGGCTTTGATTTCAGGCACCTCTCACTTATTCATTTACAGCAACATGAAGTAGTATAAGCTACACAATTATTGCATATACTGATGCAATTGCATAATCCTCCATGGAGAATTATATGTATGCTCTGAATGACATCTATAAGTCTGAAAATGTAGTAGGGTGAAATGCAGAGGGAACAGACAAGAATCCTCTGGTCTCAGTTCAGACAACAGGAAAGCATTCTGCTTTTCACTTGGAAAGGAAAAACCAACCCAGGTCACTTCACAAGTTTAGAAAATCATAGCAAACCCATTTGGGGGTTATAGCCTTAAATTTGTCTTTGAATATGTAGCCCCTCCACAAATCTGGGGCTTACAAATCGTGCTGAGAAAATTTCTAACAAATGCATGTGGTTTTTTATTACCATGGGACAATCTGACTGCAAATGGCTGTAGAGTATTAAGGAGTGAGAGTGTAGTGGTGAATGTGGTCACAATCACAGTTTAACTGTTGTGTTCTGCAAGGCTCCATCAGTGTTATTCCATTAGCAAAGCAGTGCTCCCTTCTGCTGCCACATGAAGCACAAAGGGTTGTGAATAAGCTCTGAAGGATCACACTGGGGACAACATAACGCTCCAGTTCTGCTTTCCATCACCACCACAGGATAGCAGACTGCATGCCAGAGAGCTGATGGAGCCACTAAAGAGGGAGGGACAAGAAACTCTGCAGCACTTCTCAGCTGCGTTTGGGTGGAAGAGATATTGGTGGACATTCCCAGCTGATGCTTTTCAGTGCTTTGCACGACGTTTGGGCAGAGGAGAGTCAGGCTAGAGTCACCATTTCAAGCCTAGTAGGTCCAATCTATCCTTTAAGAACATCTGTAGTCAAAAACTGTGTTCCTGATTCATTCCATTAGGCTATTCTCACCAAAGCTTTCTCGAGATATTTCTGAAAAATTAGGAGCTCTCATTTTTCAAGTATGATGGGTTTATTTGCTATACAGTCCTCCTTGTATCTGCTCTCATTCTAATTCTCATAGAGACAGTGACACCAGTGCTGATCATAATGACACTGGCAAACATGCAAACAGAATTAAGTTAGAATGTGCTAGAATTAGTACCAGCATCTTGGTTATTCCTCTCCAAAGGAAGGAGAGAAAAAAATTCCCCCCCACCTCCCCAGTTAGCTTTCTTTTTTCTACTGTAAGTAAATGCAGAATATATATATATAATAAATGCAAAAGTTAAAGTGAGGTTCACCTGCAATTCAATTAGTGATGCTGAAGGCTAAAATGACATAAACAGCATGCACAAACAATAAACAACAGCTCTCTTAAAAAAGGGCATATGCTATTTCTACTGGCATTTTTCAAAGCAGTCCTGTTAATTTTTGTGGCATTTGAAAATCGTCAAATAATTGCAAACCAGTCAAAAATATTATGCATTCCAAGGAAGCTTTGAATTAAGGAATTAATGAGTTTGTATTGTAAAATATTTTGCCAAATATCAAGTATGAACAATAAATATCAAACAAACCAACAATAAATATTAAACCTTGGTGCTGAGGGACTTGTAATGCATATAGACAAAGAGGAAAACTAAGCAGTTAATAATTTCTTATATCTGTGCTTGTTTTAAAAGGCAATATGAAAGTATTTCTCTTGGGTTCCATTCCCTGCAAGTCAGACACACAAACACACAAATTTTAATGAGCCACTTCAGGGAGCTGGTACTGAATAACTCTGAAGAACTTGACAGACAATAGATACAAAGGCAAGTGCTGAAAAAGCCAAAACAATGGGTCAAGTCTAATCTGTACCTGTGTGAATCAGGGCTTCAAGATTGAGTGTGATTTGGTTTAGAGCAACAACGGAATCCCAGCCACTGGTGTTGAAAGGAAGATATCCAGGAGAATACTTTTATCTGCCTATGGTACCAGATAACAGGAACTGGAGTGGCACACTTTGACTCAGTCTGCAGTCACAGAGGTGAAATTCGAGGCATCCTTTTATCAGCCCACCAACCTGAAATAACCTTGGGAGGGATCCCTGGGGAAAAATATGATGGCTGCTGTAGTCACCTCCTCTCACACTCTCTCCACAGACTGGTGCAGGTGTTAACAAGTCCTGGTTGGACTGTGCAAATTCCCTCTAATCAGGCCAGCTCTGAGTATCCTGACTACCTGTTGGAAAGGCTGTCATGAAATACCTCTGAGCAGGAGTACCCACCTTTGAAGCACCACTTCCCTCTGCACCTATATGGAATTTAGGCCTATTCTCTGTTGCTGCAAATAGAACTGAACAAATAATTGACTCGCTGGCTCTTTTCCAAAGCCAAAATAAATAGTTGTTGAGGTTTCTCTAACCCCCTTTTTTTTTTTCCTAGTGAAATGAAAACACTTAGTATTTTATGATTTTAGATTTTGTTGCACTTTAAATGTTTCAAAAACTCTGCTTTAGAAAGCAGCTTTTTAAAAGCTGTGATTTAAAAAATGAATATTGCATTATTTTAGCTGATGTGATTGAAACACATCTACACAAACCAGTGAATTTTTTCAGCTGGGAGGAACTCTAACCCCTCTCTCCACCTGACAGGCTTTCCAGAGTTTGTAAGCACTAGGTGTACATTCTGGAGTTCACATGGCCAGCTGGAGTTCTGCAGAGTAGGCTGGACCTTTAACAGTTTGGATTTATTTAGGAACATTTGTTCCTTTATTGTCTTTGATGATATAACCAGCCACACTAATTTTGGATATAATTGTAGGTAAGCATGGTGTTTGACCATCTGTTGCAGTGTCTACAAAAAGGCTTGTACTTGTACAATACATTTAAATTCTGATAAATAAAGTTGAACAACTAAGAACATGCCTGGAAAGGAATTTTTTTTTTGAGTTCAAAACTTTACTCATATAAACAGACCCACTATTTTGAAAGTGGTTTGTATGTAACATGCTGCACATTTTGTCATTGTTGCACAGTATGTGTAATATGTCAAATATTGCCCTCCTCCCCACCCCTGCTTTATATGCTCACATCTAATTTTTTGACTTTTCTCTTTTGGTTTAGCTATATGCTGCTGATGATGTTGAATATATCACAGTGTAAAACAGTGGTGACCAAAATTTCAGAATAAAGAACTGTATAACCAGGTTGTGCTGTAAAACTCTGAAACAAACAAACCCCAAACCCATCCTTACTGCTTTTGCTTTTACTTTGTAAGTAAATCCAGAAAATTACTAAGGGAGAGAAAAGATCAAGGTAAGGAGTTAATTGTATTGTTATTTTGAATGGAAAAATAGTACTAGTTAAAATATACTGTGGATAAATCTTCTCACAATTAAGCACTAAAACTCTGTAGGAAGCAGAATTATCAAGAATCATATTACTAAACCCTTAGAAATCATGAGTATTTTTGTCCTTGAATGTCATAATTTCACATTAACCTTGATGAGGTTTCCTTTCATTCATGAAGGATAAAAGACAATTGTTTTGAAACTTTTTTTTAAAGCATTTAAAAAACTACATTAAACTTGCATGAAATGTTATTTTACAACACTTGAATTGATTCCATTCACACAGAGATCCATGCTAGTCACCACTTACCTATTTTTATGAATTTTAAAAAAATATATATATTAGCTAGTTATTTGGTTTTGTTTGTTTGTGGTTTTTTGTTTGTTTGTTTGTTTTGTTTGTTTTTTATAGGGATTCCTTAATTGTAGCATAAAAAGCTAAAAGAACAAATGCTTAAATAGCCTAGTATGTGACGTGGTATTGTCCCTTTTCTGTTTTTCATCAGAAACACCTTTCAGTAAAAACTTCTTCTTTGGAAGAAGACAATAACAGGAAATTTGAAACTTATAAAATCTTATGAAAGCATCATATAAGACAGTAGATACAAGCAAAGAAACACTGAAAAAAAAAAAAAAACAAACAAAAAAAACCAAAAAACTGGGACATCCCAGAGCACATCAGAAAGCCTTCAGGACAGGGCAAAGCTAGAGAATTAGAAGTGATTAATGCAGAGTGCACTGAAGGGATCTAAAACTGTGTCTGTTCAGATAGTTTAACCTGCTCTTGAATTCTAAAATATTCCTTGACATACCTTCAGTTTGCCCATGGAGGTATCTGTGTAATTAAAGGCCTGGGTGCTGGAGCCTGAGCTTTTGCTTCCCGGGGACACTGAGTAAATGCCTAAAACCAGAGGCTTAGTGCTCCCCACAGAGCTTTTTATAAACAACAGTGATTCAAGCCCTGAGCAGAAGTATCTATTAATCACAATGCATCAGCATGATACTCTGTTCCAGACATCAAACCCACATTAAAAAAAATCAAAACAAAACACAACCCCACCCCCCACCAAATGCCAGTTATTCATTCCCTGAGCAGCTCTGATCCACCTGTAACTAATTCTTAAGACTAGATGCACACCATAACAATTCCTTAATTTTTTTTTTTATTTTGATGATGTTTTCTCCTTATCTACCTCTTCAGACTTAAAACCATGAAGACTTTGTTTCCTCTAAAAAAAAAATAAATAATGGTCTTACTCTGGTTACTCTCAGTAACATGCAAATAATTTCCCTGAATCTGGCATATAAATTTGCAAATAGTTATTAGAGGAACTGGGAGCCACTCTCACAGTCCTCTCAATCTTGGGGACATTCTTCTCTCTGAGAGGACACAGCAAGTGACAGTCAAAAATGCCATATGAAATCAAAGCATGTAGCAAGGCTCAGGAGCAACAGTGCATTTTTATAGGTATAGTATGAGTGTAAAATAATCATCAGACTCGTTGCTTGAAGGGATTAGAAAGCTGATGGTGTGTAATTATAAAGGAGATATTCTACTCAGCAGCACTTGATCATCTGGTCTTAATGCTGCCTGATGCACATGGTACAGCACTTCTGATCCAGGGAGCTGTCTGCTCTGCAGAAGTCTAAAAGTAAAGCAAAATTGCAATGGCAAGCTGAAAATTTAGCAAGCTTATAAATAGAAATCAAGTTTGGGAGGTATATGGCATATAGAAAGGCAAGACCTGAAAAGTGAGGTTTGGGAACTTCACACCTCGATGAACCTCTCAGTTATACAAAAAAAAAAAAAAAAAAAAAAAAAAAAAGGCAAATTATTTTGGATCTGGATAATTAAGATTAGAAGATAATCTCAAAAGCTGATTTTGTTTGCATGACATCACCGTATTTTAAAAGGTCCAGAACAACTCATTCCAAAAAACATCAAAAATGCATTTCAGAGCTGAGTTGTCACAACTAGTGACACCATATTCTCTGTGTGGTTGCCAGTGCTTATTTAAGTTGCCTCTGATCTGAATGCTCCCAAGAAATAACCCTAGTTGCCCTTGGAACTTAGATAGTTTAGCAATGAGAGCTTGAAAAAAATGGGAAAGGTGAATCAGCTAAGTTAAAAACCAGGAAAAAAAGTTTTCTTGTAGTGTTTGTCACTCAGCAGGAACTAAGAAATTGATGGTTAGTCGTATTATAAGTCACTGAATCTTGATTTTGACTGTTAAGCTTCCAAAAAGATCTTTATAGGAATCCAGGGGACCCTGGAACTCGGAAAGAAGTAACAATAATTGGTAGTAATTTGGAAAATGGCACATTTTCTCTACTGTTTGATTTATCTCATTGTACTAATCACTACCCTTCTGTGCAACTGGGAGATAGACAGCCAAAGAAACTGCTTCATTTGGAAATAGATTTGTTATAATTAAAAAAAAAAAAAAATCACTGAGCAATTGACTTGCTCTTTTTACATGTAAACATCTCTGCAGATTAATTTCTGTTTCTACTTAATGAAGCAGGTTATTAAACTTGCTTATCAATTTTTTAAACACTTGTCATCTTTGATAATCTTAGAGGTGTTTCTCTTTCAAGCTATAATCTGTATGTCATTGATAAACCAATTACAGATTTCAGAAGGCAAATGATCATGAAAAATGGATAATGAGTGGTAATAATTTAAAAAAAAAATCATACTTTTTATATAGCACTAGAAATCAGGAAAAAACTGTATATATTTCAAAATAAAAATGCTAATCATACATGTCACCTTACAGCCATAATCTTTCTACAGAGGTTTGGATTAGATGCTGGAAAAAAATTTCTTTACTGTGAGGGTGGTGAGGCACTGGCACAGGTGGCCCAGGGAAGGTGTGGATGTCCCATCCTTGGGGGTGTTCAAGACTGGGCTGGATGGGGCTCTGGGCAACCTGCTCTAGTGAAAGTTGCCCCTGCCCATGGGACAGTTCTCAGAGGTTGTTGCCATTGAGGCAGGACGGGGATAAAGAAGACTCCAAGTCAGAAGGCAAGAAGAGAACTGAACTGAACTGATTTATTTCAAATACACCGCTCTTTTATGGAGAGCATCGTGCAGACCAATTTCATTGGTCTTAAAGTAAAAACCTCTCACACCATTGGTGTGCAGTGAATGACACACGGTGGCAGAACATATCTACAAACAATGTGAACAACAAGAGAGATTAGAGAATTATTTACATTCCTTTCTGACTCTTTCCCAGGCTCAGCCTGGTAGAAATCTCTCCTTTTCTCTCTGACTGAGCTGAGAATATCCATAAGAGGTGAACAAGACGATCTTCAAGATCCCTTCCAACCCAAACCATTCTATGATTCTATGACAAAGGAACAGCCAGAGTGGCACCAAGGCCCTGAAGATTGTAAAAATAAAACACAAACCAAATTAGCTCACCAAAGAAGTTTTTCATGGACAATGAACGCAATAGAGATTTGTAATCAGCCTTAGTAGTATTTGCTGGCAGAAAGTCTATCTCTGTGCAGGTGAGAACCATCCATGCCAAAGGATCAAAAAGAACTTGTGTTTAAAGCAGGGTGAGGGGGAAAGAATACTAACTGTGATTGTTGGCAAGGGATTCCTACAAAAAGCTAACCACTGAAAAGTGGCCACGCTTAGGCAGGGCTGATCACAGCATTTAAGGAGAGTGCAGAAGAGATTCAGCTAGAGAAAAGAAAGCATGTATCAAACAAATAAGGATGGTATTAAGGACTAGTACAGCAAATTCATTACCTTCTGACCTAGATGCTCATGCTTTGTTTAATTTCCCCATCTCTGCCTTAATTTTTTCCTTTCCAAGTGGTTTTTACATTCAACTACATGACCAGTCATCTTCCAGATGTGTTGTAGATACTTGTTTTTTTCTTTTTTTTTTTACTGTAAACTGGCCAGAATGCTCTGAAAATGGCATTATTTCAAATATCTATCATCCATGCATCTATCTATCTATCTATCTATCTATCTATCTATCTATCTATCTATCTATCTATTCTATATATCTCTATCTATTGGATATGTTTTCACCAATTAATGTCTAGGACCAACAGGCCTGGATTTGGAGCTTAACTGGCAGACAATTCCTAGGAAAGGGATGCTGCTCCTCCTTTCATATGGGCTGCACTGCTTACCCTGGGTACCACTTACAGGGAAGTAAAACCTCTTTGTTTGCTAGTAGGAAACACTAGGCAGGAAGTAGGTTTTTTTTTTCACTTTTAGAAGTGTTTGGTAGAGAAACAAGTAAAGACAACCGACTTTGGTAGGTTTGGTCTGATGTCAAGTGACTGTCAAAACTGGTCTTGATCAGGATTCTATATTTTTCTTTCTACAAAAGGATCTAGGCTACTGCTATGGTTTTCAAACTCAATCCAAGGACTTCTCTGAACCCTTCCAAGATGCTTAAAGCATGAATAAATTTAAGGTAATGCTAATTCTGAATGTTTTCAATGCCAACGTAATGTTTTCTCCACTGAGGTAAAAGGCACTCTTGAACAAGGTCAAAAACACATTTAAAAGTAATGGCTGCTTAAATCATTTAATGTGGCATAACTTTGCCACAGCTTAAGACCTTTTAAACCCTGAGATCATCACATCTTACTTAAGCATTGAGAGTAAATTTCAATCTAGCATATTGCATGAAAACCACATCTCCTCTGCCACAAAACAAAAAAGGTGTTATTTGCAGATAAATAGCAAATAGGAGGCTGTAGTTTCCTTGTGAAAATTGATGAAGAAAAAGATAAAACTGTCACTCCTCTTGTCTTACAAAAGACTTTTCACTAAGGTATCTTCAGCCAGAAGTCTCCATGTTGAAGACATACTGATTTCTAATAATGAAGGCAAAATGTAAGGCTCTATTTGCAGAAAGACTACCCTGCATCTGATAAAACATATAGCAGCATATGGCAAACTGACATATGGTAAAGGATGACTGTGTACATGAAAGTTGCAGTTTTCACTCACATTTTCTGCCCATAGTAGAAAAGGAAAAAAAGCCTCTTCTCCCTTGCATCTTAGATATTTCTAGAAAATCTCCTTCCAGCAACTCTAACATTCATTTTTCTTTAACCTGTTGGGGTTTTTTTTTGTCAATTGTAAATAAAGATCAACGTTTGCTTCTGTAAAAACTAAAAAAAAAAAAAAAAAAAAGCAGCTCAGCAGATTAAGCCATTTGGGATTGAGCAAAGGGTATCCAATATCAGATATGGAATTGAGGCTTTACTGAAGCATATGACATTGAGAATGGGTGGGAAAATATGAGGGGAGAGAAAACCATGGCCAGACACTCCTAAGCAAGTGCACTGAAACTGGCAGACTTGGTTGGATATAACTGGAGATGAGAATTTGGCTCAAAGTATCTTTGATATTTATTTTAAAATAAAGAACATCTGTGAAAACTGAGAGAAGGGAAACATTTTCAACATTTTATATTTAAACATTTTGAGTAATAAAGTCCCACTCTAAGAACACAAGAAATGTCAAATGTGCCCTATAAATACACATATCTCAAAAGCAAGAACTGATGCAACTATAGCTATTATTTCCCTATTTTCTCTTCAATGTACATTATCTGTATCACTGGAAAACAGCAGAGAACTGAAATTTCCAATTTCCTCAGAAAGGCAGTTGAAAAGTTTGAGATGCATTTACTCTTAAAAGCTTCAGACTGCAATCTAATCTTAAAATTGCACCATTTGCAATTATTTTTGTATGGGATTAAGTGTTTTATTTCCTCATTATGCATGCTATTCAAAACCAGCATTTTATCTCTTCACTGTGGACTACAAAGGAAAATAAACTGTCTAAATTAATGGCAATAATTGACAACCATCCCACATGGACTACGGTATGCAAAGGACTGCATACAACCAAGCATCACACTTTCTATTTTTCTAGGCATAGCTGCAGTTAATATCCACTCAACCACTGTTATTGTATACAGAGTGTTTCTAATATTCTTCAGGTCCAGGGGATTTTATTTTGCTGCATCTAAATGAGACTCTAGCATTGGCTAAGGTTTACCTCACTACCTCCAACTGACATAAAACTCTTCATGAATCTTACATTACTTGGGGTCTCCTTTTAAATGCAGCCTTTATCACTTATTTAGACAGCATGAGATATTTTAATTTCTGCCTACACTAAAGCTCACTGGCCATTGTGCTTGGGATATTATTATCCCAGCACTGAGCAAGCATGACACTCTCACTGCTTTCCACCACCACTGCACATCCAGAAATGACAGTTAACTGCACACTGAGTACAGCTTTTAGCATGAAGCCACTCAGATGTTCCATCGTTCAGTGGGAGCAGAAAATAATTACTGCACTCTCTCATCTTGTCGGCACACACATTTTATTTGGAGGATGGTCCTATTAACAAGAGAGGAAATGCTGTCCAGTGTCTATTCACTCGACTGAGCCTGGAAGTGATTAGGTGAGAGATCTCCTTCAGATCCCTGCTGCAGCTGATCTGCTCTGAGATCCTGAACCACATTTTTCCACATTCCAAACCAGTGCCCTACATACCAATCTGTGGAGTGTTTTGTAGAGGAACTGCTGAAGCTGTTTCACTGCATGCCAGTCATTCAATATTCATAAGAGAAGGGACAAAGGACTTGAATTTGGATGTCCTGTATGAATGAATGCCTTAATTACCAAACTATAGTAATTCCTCTTTTATTTCTCCTTGTGGGTATGGAATTACTCGGACAATGTGGTGCAATTTCAGCAGGGAGTTTTACCAAGGCTATCCACTTCTGGCATCATTAAGTCCTGCTTCAAACAATTCTGGGTGTAATGGATTCAGCACTGGGAGGTATATCTGCTTTCTCACACAAAATATTAACTCCTTTTCTAACTCTTCATCAGGTCCTGCACATGAGAGAAGCAGGGAGCGCTCAGTTTGGGAATTTGGCCAGGGCATAAGCTGCACATCTTAAAAGCTCCGCAGTGAAGAAAGAGTTACACAGCAATCACTGTTTCAACAGACACAAGCTCACTGCAAAAGCCAACAGATACTTGTCACATATGGCTGGGGGAAAGAATAACCTAAAGGAACAGATGGAAATCCTACCTGAAGAGCATATCAAAACACAGGCAAGCCAAGAGAGTCAAACACAGTCTTTTGTCCTGAACTTGTGAAGGCTCACACAACTTAAGAGTGCAGAAAGTAAGAATAATCTCCAAGTTCTGAATCTGTGGATGCCTCTCTAAGATCCAGGTGTATGGCTATGTTTTCACTGAGGAATAATACTTTTTACCTAAAGATCAGGTACTCCATGAGCTCTTAAGCTGTAGGCTCACCAGGAACCCCTTCCCTGATTTTCCATCTTAACAGCATTAGTTAAACATTTGAAATCTAGAAACTCTAGCAGTCAAATTTTATTTGCTGCATATATGTTATGAAAGTACATTCAAAAGTGTTCTTTATTTTACCCAGGGATCCTAGAAACTTTCAAAATCTAGAGGCTTATGAGTGTCTTGAGGAAGTAACATCTGTCCAAGGTGAGGAGCATGATTGATGCTCATAGGTTTGAGCTGGGAACTGCTTTCTAGGCAAAAACCACAGGACAGAAAGAGCACCCTTTTCTTCTGGTACAATTAGGAAAATTAATATACTAGATTTGCTGTAGTTAAGACTTCTTTAACTCCTTTCATCTGTTCTCTTTCATGACAATGGAATTAGGCCTACACAATAGAATAAAGAAACGAAGCTATCCCAGGAGGAAGCTACTGACTGACAGTGGTTAATTGAGCTAAACTCTTTTCTTTCCACTCACTTTTCCAATTTCCCAGCTGTTAAGCCTTTTTTTTTTTTTTCCAAAGGAAAAATTACTTTTCACCCTATGGGTTTTACTTTTACGACGATAAAAAAAAATAAAATTAGATGCATGGAGAAGTTTCTTATGGGAAGCAGTAAAGCAGAAAAACACAAGAGATCAAACCTGAACCCTGGCATTATCAGCACCATGCCCAATACTGCACACAACATAACTTCCTGTGCATTTATGGATGCTTATCCACACTCAGGACTAAGGCTGGACCTTGCCTTGAACTTTGCAAATTTCTCTCCCCGTGTTTTCAACCAATTCCTTGAGGTCTTTCGAGATGGGCAACACATCATTAAACAATGGAGGATGTAGAGCAGCAGGGCTAAGATGCTCAAGCCACAGGGAAGGAATGAGAGAGCAGCAGTCTCCACAGGAGCTACAGCATCAGAAAGCCTCAAAGTAGTGTCAGATGTTAGCTCTTCAGAAAAAGCTTGCACAGCTCGCCTTTTCTTCCTCCCCCACTATTTAGAAAAGAAAATACCAAAGGGAAAAGCAGACATATGGAACAGTCCCTCATATTATGTGAAGCTTTAGTTACCTACTGTGCCCTGCTTTTACTGTAATTTAATGTAATGATGATGAAAAGAAATCAATAATCTCACATGAGACCAGAAATTATTGGTGTTTTGTAGTGTATTCAATCAGCATTTACATCACTGTTATATCCAACTTCTATGTTGGTACCAAATAATAAATATTTATATATGGGTGTACATAAAAGAGTCAATGCATCCAACATTTTGTCTTTTATACTGTAGAAACTAAATGCCATAAGCCTTTTTTTTTAATGGAGAGGGTGTTTTTCCAAATCTCAGGGAAAAAAAAAAAAACATCACTCAACACTAAATCTTTGTAGAAAAGTTTTAAGTCCTTCTAAAAAGTATTAAACCAAAATAGTGGTATGAAAAGCTGGAAATTTGGTGGCCTTCAATATCCATTTTTGATTAATTAAAGCTTTAAATGCAGTCAGAGTCAGCAACAGCTAGAAAGGTAGGGCCATTAGATGATAAAAATATACTCTCTATTATCCACAATTAAGGAAGGAAAGTGCTAGCAGTAGAGCATAAATTTAATATTTTTGTATTTCTGTGCAAATTTAAATGATTATTGGAATCCCAGATATAATAAAATAGACCCAGACACGTGCTCAGAGCTGCAAAGTTCATGGAAACATTCTGATAAATCTTATGGATATTGAAATTAAATACTTCTATTAATCAAGATGGAACAGTGTAGCAAGATTTAGACCCAGTTTCCAGTCTCTCTCATGTTCTCATTAGTGACTTTTATTTAACAGCTACTGTGTTAAATTCACCCTTACTATTGTGGGAAAAACTGGGCATTAATTTACACTCAGACAAAAGTCCCACTGGAATGAAACACTGCAGGTAATGCAGGGTTGTGCTGGGCAGCTAATCTGCTGTTTTCCTCCTATGGAAACACCATCACCAATCTCTACCCTTGCTGACAAAGTCAGCTCCAGATTATATTAATATATAGCACCAAAATCTAATCTAGACTTAGCATCAAAAATAACAGGGAACCCAGTTTTAGGTCAGAAGATTTAGGGAATGATAGGCTGCACACTGAACTAAAATAGAAGTTGTAAATATTACAAATGCCACTGTTAGAGATGAAAATGCATAATTCACATAAAACGCTTACACAAAAACTAGCTTTGACTTTAGTACAAAGTTTTCTCTGTACAAAGCTTAGGAAAGAATCATAAGCAAATTCAATTTTTATTGCCTATTTTGTTTTCAGTGCCTTTATCAAAATACAGGGAGAGAGCAAGCTTCTGCCTGAAATAAATACTTAAAAATACTGATCTCTGGCTGCATCGAGTCGTGCTATATTCGAAATATTGGGGCAACCCTTTGCAGGCTTCCCATCACAGTTTCCCTCCTAGGAAGAAGCTTCATCCATTTCCAGTGCTGAACAAGCCCTCAACAAATAGCTTTGGTTGATTATCATAATATCATCTGCCAGTGCTATTATGCTGTATCAGCAGACACATTATAAACTTCTATTTTAGGTGCTAAATTTCCAAACTGTGAAAAAAAAAAAAAGCTCTGAACAGAAAGTTGATATTCAATAATGAGTAATTTTTGCATACATTTAAAAAGAGCAGTGCATTCATATTTTAATACCACGGGGGAAAATGGTATTTAATTCCTATTTCAAGACACATTACTGCATAAAAGCAACTTTACAAGGAATTTGTTACCTGATTTTTTTTTTTTTTTTTCATTTTCTTCTTCCTAAGAAGAATTGAGGTAATGCAAGCAAGGCTCTGCATAGTGTACTTTGTATGTTGGACCTTTTTCTCACATCCAGAGTATCTTTTTAAGTAAATCTCTCAACTGCTTGCACAGGAATAGCTCTGTACATAGTGCCAGTAAAGTTCTTTATTCCAATCAGCACAATACAATGACTGGGGAGTTTTGATGAAACAGTGAAGCCCTACATAAATCTGGGGGTTTTTTTCCTATAATTATGTAATATTTCTGAGACTTTGAAAAGGAAATGGCTTAAATTGCTACATTTAAATTTTTTTTTAATCTACTTTTTAGTAGCTACTTTTATTTTTCAAATCCTTCAACAATGGGTGAAATCCTGGCTAATTCAAGTCAGCTGAGTTTTGCCACGGACTTCAGTGTAACCAAGATTTCATTTATGGAGTTTTTTATATTAAAAAAAAAAAATCTAAATGCAATAAAGAGCTCTGAGTAACAGGAAGTGCAAATCTGTTTGATAGATGACATACCCTATGTGCCAATATACACTACAGCTCATAACAGCCCAACAGGAGCAGCCTTGAGCTACTGAGTAAGAAGCAATGCATATGTTTTTTAAGAACAGCTTAAATGCAAAATATTGGCATTTGTGTTGGTCTATCAAATGCATCAGGTGCATTTTGGGAAGAAACACCAATAAATTTACTAGTTTGGTATAATCAAGTTTTAAAATCTAGGTTTACTAAGCTAAAATTTAATAATTCTTAATTGTGCATTAGGAAGATAAATCCTAAATTGAGCTGGCTGAGTGCTTCATGACTGTTCTCTTTATCCACTTAGCCATCATTGAAAATGGAATATATTGGCAAAAAGAATTGTCTGTTTTGTCTCTTAATCCCATTGTTTACTCTCGTTTCTGCCAAAGCTTTCAGCAAAAAATTATTTTTAGGTATTGCTACATATCTTAGTAATATATTTTTCTACCGCAGATATAAGAGTACATATAATAAAAAAAAAATCTTTTAAAAACACTATTTATAGTCGAAATTCATAACAAATAGGTGTAATTATTTCTTGTAATGAATTAGACTAACTAGTTTTTAAATGCTTACTTTAAAAGAATACATCCTCCAAATCTTTGCAGAGTGTTCCTCTGACAACAATTCTGCAAGACCAAGGAAATAATGCCACAGTGATGCTGTGAGCTGTGCAATACCATGGCAAACTGTTGCTAATTATTATTAATGATGTGAAGTTTTTTTATTTATAAATCACAGGATACGTGATCAGATTAAACAAAAGCCAATTCAGATGATTATTGTACCAAAGTGGTTCTACTGTGTTAGGTTAATTTACTTGAATTCAGTAAACAGCAATGACAGGAATAGGAAATTCTAAATCTTTACCTTTCAATGCATATCCTGGTTGTAGAAGTAAAATACTCCCTACATTCATATGCAATATTCTCTATGTTAAATCCTTGATCCTTTGCAGTGCTGATTGGAGGAAAAACTTAACAA
This sequence comes from Vidua macroura, assembly GCF_024509145.1. Classification (NCBI taxonomy): domain Eukaryota; kingdom Metazoa; phylum Chordata; class Aves; order Passeriformes; family Viduidae; genus Vidua; species Vidua macroura. The sequence goes on along the minus strand of NC_071573.1, from coordinate 1,903,904 downwards.
GGCAGTAAATAGCTAACTGGCCTATCTTTTAACAACAGTGAAGAGTTTGGGCCTTTTTTTTCCCAATCTGTTACTCAACAGCACTGTGTTTTATGTCTTTGCCATTATCACAGAAGATTAGGATGAATCTGCTATGCTGGCTACTGCTAAACTAATCTAAATAGTTCTGGAGTATCTAAAAAGTTATTAGACATTTTCATTAGATGTGTAAAAATCAGATGGTGATCATTTAGCTAATAAAATATACTTAAAATCAAACTAAGATTAATATAAAAAGATTATTCTGACCCTGTCCAGCCAGGTAAGCCAGGTCCAGGAAGGAGCCAAAATTACCTATTTAGTAGGCAGAAAGGAAGGTTTTGTTTAGGAAACATCTAACAAGAGCTCCAGGATTGAACCCTCAGGATTGAGCCTCTCTCTTTAAATCAATGATGATTATTAAAATTATATGGAGGTTTTTGGTGTGGCTACCTTTTACCAAAACAATAATTTTGCAAAGGATTCCTGGTAATTACTGGAGCTTTTTCCCTCTCCCTCCATTTGCTCTCTTGAAACAAAAGTAAACATAATGATAAGGAGCCACTAATTTTTTCTCTTTTTATGCATTTAATCTATTGGCAACCTTTGAAATTTTTTGGCTCCTGAGAGCCAGAGTGGAAATGATACATGCATTAAAACTGCACCAATTTAGTTTTGAAAATTTCTAGTAAAAAGTCATGGAGGGATATCTTTCCTGTCCCAAACCCATATTACCTGGAATTAGAATCAAAATTTATTTTGGCCCAAAATCATGAACCAGTTTTAGTAACTACAGTTTTCATGTTGTAATAAAACTCTGTCTAGATGAATATATTCACTAAGGAACTGCTTAGGTGTGTGATGAGCACTTCTGAGTGATTTTGAAGCTGCTGGTATAATAGGGTCTACCACGTCCTGAGGAGATACACTCACAGGATCACCACTTGAAGAGGTAAGGTTTGCATCAATTTCTAATATAATGCAACTGACAACAACAAGATTTCAGAAGTGGTTGCTTAAAACACAGGATATTATTATTCTTTTGCACCCAAACACAACTGATGAAGAATGTAGAAATTTCTTTCTTTGAGATCATAAAAAATGTAAGTGATTGAAGTCTGGTGGCTTTGTGGCTGAGCCAAGACAGTACTCAGGTTGCAAACAAAGCACTAAAAACTGCTGCTAAAAATACTTTGGAAAACATGGTGAGAAGTGATTTTTTTTCAGCTCAGATTAAATTTGTTCCCCTGGCAGATGACTGAGCAAGAGGTATTATAAAAGTGAAGTAAGGCTCAGTACAACAAGATTTTGCTATCTCTTTCCCAATTTTGATTTTTTTTCATGTCAGATTAAAAATTAATCAATTGATAAAACTTTTCAATATTAATGGATCCCACAACCTGATTCATTGAATGGAATAACTAAAAAGCATAATGGATTGATTGGCCCATGCTGTATATTTTGTCACATAGTAATTTCCCACAATAGGTGGAGTTTTAAAACCAGACACAAATATTGCAGCAAAATTCAAATATAAGCATTGTGCAGTAGATTCCCATATCTGAGTTTCAAGCAACACAAAAGTACTTAACTAAAATGATCCCCATGTGGAATGGTGATACCATCATGTATCCAGTCAAATATTTGGATTTGGTGACAGCATTTGCTGGACATAGGCATGAACCCCAGTAAAGAGCCTTGCAATCAAAACCAAACAAAAAATATACATTAAGTGACTAATCAAAGAGATTAGAATCCATGCATTTTGGAACTAAATTTTCCGTGCCTGTGTTTCATTTTACAAAACAATACAGATGGAGCTAACCAAGGAGCAGGCAGCTCCATGCCTGCTTTCCAGCGGATGATTGCAGGGGAATTGCTGTATCCTTTGAAATACAAGTGGCTTCTTCTCACCTGCTGAGTTTAATTTCAGACTCCAGAACTATCATTAACAGAATTGTTTTAAGCTGTGTACTGTCTTTCATTCATTTTCAACACTAACAGAAAGCTTTTCTCAACAGACAGATGCCTTTAGCTTCCCCTAGAGAAAGCGAATCATCTGTCCAAAGGATGCATGAATGGTAGGCACAATGCTCAAACTCTTTTTTGGAGTGTTTTAAATGCTGCTCCTTTCCTCATGAATGGGAAACACGAGCATGGTCTAAATATCAGCATCTGAAGCTATGCTCAGAAGTTTCTGAGGTATCCAATCCCTTGTTTAACTCCACAGGCATCCCCTTCTTTAATGCCACCCTTTGCTTTTGAGCAAGTCAGATCACTAAGGCAGCTAAAAAGCATGTCCAGGAAACACGTTCTACCAGATCATTTGCATGTGCAGGAGATACATTTTTCATATCCATTCCTGCATAAACAGGATTTAGATTCAATTTATTTTTAGATTTACCAAAACATAAGCATGAAAAGGAGAACAGGATTAGAAATGAACTATGTCAGCCTTGCCGTCCAGATCACCCCCAAAGTCTAGGTCAGCTCATATGAGAATAAAAATTACATTATTCAGCTCTTACTAGCTAGTCACTAGAAATAAAAACCTTTCCTAATGTCATCTTACTCTTTATTGATTCTTCTCCTCTTGTCCCCTTTTCAGTCCCAGCTCTCCCTTACATAAGCATAATCAAATTACAAGAGCACTATCTGATGAAATTCTACTTTGCCCATTCTCGGCTTCATCTCTATTATTAGAGTCTCCCCAGTGCCTTTAATTTAATGAAAAGCCCTGCAGCCTAAATGTCATTGCTATTCTAGATTCCTGTTTTAAATCTTCAGGCCCTGCAAGGCCTCACAGAAGGCACCACACGAGCTGGGTGGAGCACGCACCGGAATGCAGGTCTGAAGCACTTAGGAGCAGACCCAGTACCTGAGCAATAACTCTCTAAAGACAAAGACAGGAGAGCAAAGCAGCAGTGTGTTTGTCTCAACAGGGCTGCATGAAGTGTGGAAGAAAGGTGAGATGGTTGGAAATGATACTGGGTCTTAAGCAAAGCCAAAAAGATTAAATCTCTTGTGTATTTTTTTTTATTATTGTATTTTTAAAATTATTTTATTTTTTTGTATTTATTGTATTTTTTATTATTTTTTTATTATTTTTATTAAAATATTATTTGTTTATTATTATTATTTTTTATGAAAAGTGCGGGGATTTTTTTCTAAGCTTTGGGGAAAAATAATTCTGATGTTATAGATTAGCATTTTTTTTTTTTTTTCAATTTCCTACCCATAAGTCAGAGTTGTGGGCAAAAATTTACACCTGTGATGCAATGCAGACTGGGTTAGTTGGGTATGGCTCTGAAAATGCCTGGTTTCATTCATAGAAACACTCTTACAATCTCAATCTTAAATGCACTCAAAAAAATACCTGCTAATGCCATCCCTACCTTTGGTACCTAGTTGCACTGGAAAAAAGAGAAAATTACCATTCAATGAAAGTTTTGTCAAAGATAAGGTAAAAATGCATCCTGCTGCCTTTTCCCCTGGCAATTTGGACATTCATGTCAAAGTTATGTAAGGGCCAGAGATAAGAAAATCCACATATGGTGATTCATACACCCAGTTTACTACAACATATGGCACAGTATAACATGAACATGTGTTCACTGCCCTCCCCCATTCCTTTTTTTTTTTTTTTTTTTTTTTTTTGGGTTTTCTTTTTTTTTATATATTTGGGAGCCTCATAAGTAATTTCTGAATGTATGGGAAGTTTTATGTGTATGGAAAGCACAGCAGCTAGTAAAGAACTTGTTAAAATGGACGAGTAGATTAAATCCACACAGTAATAACAGAGATGGTAGCTAGGCTGACTATTCACAGAATGGTAGTACAAAAGAAAATGGTATTTTTGGTGAGTTCTAGCAGTGAGAACAGGCTTCATGGTAGCACCAGTCTTTATTACCACTTACTTGGGTGATCAGTTTATAAAGCTGTTTAATGGGAATGGAGCAGCTTTCTGCAGAGCAGAAATCTCTTGGATAGATGGAATTTTAAAGTTCTACACATAAGTGTATTTCATAGGCATCATTTTACATACACCACTATATGTATGATATGTATCACATACATCTTGCAAAAGCACAAAAATTTTGCTCATTTTTCCTAATATGTTTTCATATTAGGTGTTTCAATGCTATCTAAAAAAAAATGGCATCCAAACATAGAAGGCAACTCATCAGCTGATCCTTACATGACAGACCCAGAGGCAACTCCAAAGCATCAACACAACTGCCTGAGGAGACTGCCAAGGAGCCAGCTGCTGCTACTGGAAAATCTTCCAAAGCTTTGCATCTGTGTCCTGTTACTGCTGCCCAAAAAAATCCACCACAGTAAATGAAAACAATAACAATAATAATAATAATAATTAAAAAAAAAATCCATCTTTGCTGTGAAAAACTCATGTTACATAACACAGTGCATGCACCAGGGCAAGTTGTATCTTTTCTCCCTGCTATTCCCTCTACTCTAATCTTACAGTGTGCTGCTCCTGACTTGCCTCTGCTGCCTTCCATGAGCTTGCAACATCTGAGCAGTTAAAACATAAAGGGAGCAATTTAGGAACCTAATCATGGAGGTGTAGTGGCATTTTAGACACCTAAATCCCATCTGCCTGAAGGACACCTTTGTCCAATATGCAAATGTTCAAAAATCACTTGAGACTGTTAAATACAGGCCCCTCTCAAATAGCTGTCATGTGCTTTAGCAACAACAGGAAAGTTAGACTGCATGCAAGATATTTGTATAGGATTTAGAAGTAAAAGCAGCTCTCTGACTTGCCCCTTCTCAGTGTGCTCTTGAGTTTCTGGATCAGTATAGTGGCAAAATGTAATTAGACAGGACAAATACTGAGATGGGATGCACTTGTTCTACCTATTAAGCAGTAAAATCTCTCCTCTAAACATAGGAATAGAAATTCAAGCAATTAGAAAAAAGTCCTTTCAAAGAGTGCTTCTGCAAATTACCTCAGGTTGAGTTTGTTGTTACTAAGACTGACAGATGACCTGGTAGCTTTTTCACTCTCATTCTTCGGAAATTATTGAAATAGTTCAAATGATTGATTAATCAATGAATGAATACCCAGAAAGTTGCAATGGGATATGCTGAACAGGCTCTGAGTCCTTCTGTGATCTACAGCTGTACAAGACTCAGCAATGCAGTATTTGATCTACCTCCATGTGGAATCCTTAAAAAAAAAAAAATTTTAAAAAATTAAAATCTATCAAAGCAAGTGAATATGAACAGAAAATATACTTGTGTGGATAGATTTATTTTCCTCAAGTAAGGGAGGTTCTCTCTTTGTGAAGCACTGTCTTTTCTTTATACTGTTGGAAAGCCAGACAAGATTAAGGGATGAACAAAACCTATGGTGTAAATGAAACAGAATTAACAATAAAAACATGTCCTCACAGAAAGTTCAAGAACTTCTTAAAGTTTAAGAAGAGGATTTTTTTCCTGCAGAACACAGAGCTAGGAAAATGCTCTCGAGTTGCAGGTTGCTCAAAGAGAACATTTGCTTATGCAAACATTGGCAATTCTGTTTCATGAGGTTTAAAAGCTGAGAGTGCAGCACATGGAGATGAGGGTTCTAGATGGAAACTTCAGTCTGGCTTAGTTGGGCTCAGCATTCTCCGTGGGGAGCCTCAGTAATGTGAAGCAGTGTCAAGCTTTTGAAAAATTTGTCGAGAAAAGGTTGATTAGGATGACAGTCTTTATATGAAGTGCTTTAGGAATAATTTAACCAATCCTTTAAAAGCGACAGAAAATCTGAAGGATATATTTTCTTGGGGTTAAGGATCCAGTTTATCACTTTCTCCTTCCATATGGAGACTACAGGCAACTTCCACAAATGGCTGAATCTAAAATAATTCCCAAGTTAAGCTTTTTTTTTTAAATTTTGAGGTTTTATGCAAAGTGGATTTGTTTTAGGTTCTCAAATACTAGCTCATTGAATGATTTGTTCTAAACAAGGCTATCCTTTCCTCCCCCCACCCCCCAGATATTTGTAGTATTTGAGAAAGGGTTTTAAATGAGCCTTTTAAAATGCTGCATTATGTTCCTTGAAGCTTCACTGTGAAGTCTGATGAGCAGAGGAACAGTGATTAATTGTAGTTTGCTGTCTTGCATTCCAAAATAGCAATTTTCCAATTTAAATCTCTTGTATATTTTGGTAAGAGTGTAATTTATATTCTCCCTCCTGTGACTTCCCAAGTTAAGACACGATTTAGATATCATTCCACAATATTAGAACTGGGGAAAATGAAGCTCTTTTGACTGAATATTCAAGCAAAGAATGTGTTTTGGGCTATGCCATAAATCATGCTTGTCAGATCTTTCAAAGGAATTATTCTGTACAACTACCTTGTCTATTATTTAGAAAGCACAGACACTGAACAAGATAATTCAGCAGTACTGTATCTGATTTACATATGGCTGTCTCTCTTTAATCTCTGGCTTAGAAAGCACCATCTATTTTCAATTTAACTTCAAAATTGTTAAATTTTATTTTGATTGCCTCATAATTGCACTGCATGTGCATATTCAGAGCCTTTTGGGCTTCTACTCAAAGACGATCTGGGGGTTTGATGATAACTAATGAACCATGGCAACCAAGTGGTGCTGAACTCTTGTATTCAAGACACATAACTCACCATGAAATTACTGACACTTTAGGTTAGGCTGCTCTCTTGTTCTAAGCATTTCTCAGGAAATTTTCCAATGGAAATCTTTTATGGAACCAAGAGGCTAATTCACAACAGACAATCAAGCATAAGGAAGCAATCTTCCAACTTGTTCTAGAATATTACATTTCAAGTAAATGCAATTTACATGTACATTAATTTCCAAACCTGCCACTGGAACCTCCATGTCAAAAAGTTACCTATGAGCCACTTTCCCACAGAAATGCTTTTCAACAGAAATGTTTCTTTTCAAGTCATTTATATTAAGAAGCATCACATTTTTATATGGCTGATGGAAAGCTGAAAAAATAAACTGGAAAGTGAAATCCAGTTGAAAGAATTCAAATATGAATTTAAAGAATTTAAATAAGTAACTATGGTGTCGATTTCTTTGTTTATAAGGTTTAGAAGATGATTATTTTGATTTCTTAAATGACTACTTATAAAATGAAATATCAATTTGCAAAACAAAAAAAAACAACAACAAAAAAATGGAGAAAAATATATGAAAAAAGTAAGAGTTGTTCTACATTGGAGAAAGCAAATCATTGCTAAAACTGAGATAGATTGAGATTTAAGACAATTCTTACTGTTACTTTATTGAAGGAGAAAGATGAAAATGGTAGCACTCACCAGCTAGAAAGCTTAAATTGGGAAAGTTCTTTGGAATATGTGTCAATAGTATGTATATGACCTGCATTAATAATAATTAAGGTAACTGTCCAGAAATTACCACTTAATTATTTATTTTCTTTAAGAATTAAAGACATAAGATTTTGTGTAGCACTGAAACTTGGCCTGTGAACTGCCCTCAAAAATTACAATTGCAACACAAATAGACACTTGAGTGAATCTGTTTTGTGGAATCAAATATTTGTGTGGCAAAGTATGCTTCAGGCTGGACTGTACAGATTATTTGGGCCCACACATAAATGCAGGTTTGACCAAAGAACCTGGACACCTACAGGGTTCAACAGTAACCTCGCCAATTTATTTAACGTTAGCTGGATTTACTGGGATAAATTGTAGTCACACCTTTGATTCAGACTCATAAATCCATTTATTAGCACTTCAATCTCAGGTGATTTAAACACTAAAGCAAAACTCAGTGGGATGCAGGCACCAGAGACACATAAAACTTGAAAAAAAAAATATTGTAAAAGTCGATTTTGATAGCCAAATAAAATTTTAAAGGTGAATCAAGAAACATAAGAAGGATTTTGCAAATATTTGGGTATTTACTATTAAACCTGTTGGAGTCTGGTTCTTTTAAAAATATCACTAGGTATCTATAAGCATCTTTAAATCCATAAGTATACTTATTTTTTCTCTCTTCCCACTCTCTATTCAAAAATATAGGAAGGCCTGAAGCGGTTTCACACTTGGAATGATTAATCTCTGTATGTAATGATTACTATTTCCTAATAAGCATTAATAAGCCCCAAGAAGACTGTTCCAAGGGCTTGTAAAAATAATACTAAAAAAACCAAATATTTTTATTTGTAAAGACTAGACTGCACCAAACAGCAAATGTTTCATTCCCAGCTTAGTATTTTAACTCCCGTTTTGTATAGTCAGTGGCCTCAATGTAAATCTTCAGGACTACATTTTTACATCTTTAAAAAGCTGCTAAATACTACTTTTTGGGGGTGTGGGTTGGCGGGGAGGGGGGAGTTGACTCTTCTTTTAACACTTTTTGGTGTAGCCTCTTTCTTCTGTATAAAAGCCAAGCCCTTTTATTTAACACAGGGAAAAAGCACAGCTCAGTTCTTTCAGTCACTGAATACTCCCCTTCTTGAACACATCCTCCCTTGTGACACAGGCTGCATCACGAGCTCACTTGTTGAAGTCCTGGCACTCTGTTGTTCACCATAAGCTGTGGAAATGCCACTAACTACTCCACTAGCTTCTGTTCTGTAAGTAAAATGTCAATTTTCTGCACCTCCACATGCTTCGGATATGCATCTAAGGGGCGCCAGGAGTTTGGTTTAGAAAAAAAATTGAATGAGGCAAAGACTCATCGAACAGACCCATCACCTGGAGAGTCTGTTTTGGCCTTTTTAATTTTCCTTGAAGTGGACATAGCTATTTCCATCATGAATACATCTAGCTTTGAGCCATCATTAGCCAAACAGGGATTTCCCTCCAGCAAAATCAATTCCTTACTGTTTGCCTAAGTGTCATAGCACAATGCGGCGACATCCAAATGTCCCCACCACTATCGTGGGCAGCAGAGGCAAGAATTATGCTTTTCCTTTCACCTTACAAAAAATGCCAAATGTGTATGCAGAAGAAAGGTTAATTACACTGGCAAATCAAAAAGAATAGTGAAATGTATTTGTTGGTTGATGGAAACCTAAAATTAAGCAAAAATCTATGAATTATTTCTTTCCTGAAAGTTGCAGAGCACACCTCCCACTAGCAGTTTTGGGAATCTTTTCTGTACTGTTCTAAAAGTGATCAGTAGTGGAGGTCACTTTGCAACACAATTTTCTACACTGGAAGTTTCCTGGTTGCATGTGTCTTCATGCAGTAGTATCCAGTTCAATCCTGTTTGGTGTCTTCAGGTGAAAGCATAATCCAAAAGAGCTGGTCACCAAATAAAAAGAGCAGAAAAGCAAAATGATGAATAGGTAAGGCATATGCATCTACCAATTATTCCTGCTGACCAGACCTCAAAGGCAGCATGGGATTTTTTCCTAAAGAACAATCTCTACCTGTATATGCAAATAGATCACCTGTGTGCCTTAACAGATAGCTACAGGAGTGTTTTTTTTTTTTTTTTTGCTTGCACATACTGGTTTTAATCTGTACAAGAGATACATCTATAGGCAGGGGGTGTGAGCTCACAGCTCCAACAGGTGAGTGCTTTTGTGTAACCAGACTGATCCTCCATGGCACTGCAGATCTACACACCATAATATAAACTTAAGCATCTATCACAGGATGCAAAACTTTCATGGTGGATGCTGAAGGAAAAAGTAATTTTTCCTGTACTTGCTACAGCTTTATATCAGTAATGGAAGAATATGAGGGAACAATTCTGCTATTTTATATCAAAAGAGCTTACTGCCTTCCCCTTGAAGTGTTTGGATATTAATAAATTCTGAAGTCATAAGTAACTAGACAGGCACTGTATAGAACTTCTGACGTCAAGGACTTTCTTGATAGTGATAATTAGCTTTAAAATATTCCTCCAGGATCTTGAGATTCAACACTTAACTGTGATGGCTTCTGTACTGCACATGGCAGTTGTTCAGGGCAACTGGAAATCTACTCCCTGAACAGCCACAACCTACTTTTTGTTTCAATTTGATCAACACAGAGGGTGCCAACAAAATCTAAGTTACGTATTAGCATAAATATATTGAGATCTGAAAGGGCTGCTATATACAGCACATGTAAATTATTTACATCTAGTCAGCCCAAGTGACTGCAGACATTGTAAGAAGCACAGCTGCTGCTGGTGCTAGAACCTTGAAGCTGTTTCTTAATATGAATATTCATCATTACTCTCTTAGAAGACTGCAGGGGAAAACATAGTCAATAAAAGTATATTCTGTGTTTTGTAATCAGTAAACAATGTAAGCAAAATAGTATGGGGAGGACATAGAGCAGCTGCTCTTTCCAAATGAATGCCTAATTGTGAAATATTTAGACCTCGGCACTATGATTTCCTTAACAATTCTTTTTCTTGTTAGGGTAGATTGGATGTCCTTGTGCTTTATTTAGATTTTCATTTTTTCTCCTCCACTCACATGTCACCACAGAGTCTAAAGCAAACAATCACAGGACAAAAGATTCAGATAATGTAACTTCACAATAATGACCTACATTTATTTATACAATGTTTTTTATCCCAGGGCGTCCCCAGGCACCGTAGTTACAGCATATGTGGGATTTTCACACTGATAAGCAAAATATACTTATGGCATAGGTAATCCATTTGCCACTGAGACTTTGCACTGATGGAGAAACCCATAACGTGTGCACCACTGCTTGACTCCTGGCCCTCAGGCAGAAGAGTGGTTTGAGCACTGAGTGCAGCCAAGTGCACTTTGGAACCTCATCAATGAGCTCAATAATATAACACAAGTTAACATTCCAGAGCTTAGGGCTGGTAGTCGTGAGCATCAGGCACGTATGGAAGCAAGATGTCCTTGCTGCACAGAGGGAATTCAGTAACTGTGACTGCGCAGGTGAGTTCCTAAATCTGTGTGTAGTCCGTGTGTAATCCAGAACAACTCATCACAGGGATGCCAACCAGCAAGAGGCATCTGCTTTTGTGGCAGCACCTCACAAAATCTGCTCTGTAATGAAAACTCTCCTTCTTGGAACTCACTTTGAACATTCCAGTGTTTGCATTCATAAATACAGCGACCACGGATCTAGGACTTTTTAATAACTTAATTCCTGTTCATTTCATTTTGTTGTTCAGAAAAAGATTTGGTCTGTTTAAATTATACTCTGCCCTAAGAAACAAATGCAAGCAGTTTTATCTGTGCAACAATAAAAAAGATAAATTTTACTTTTCCAAATACCTTCTAAAGCCTCTACAGGGATCAAAAGGTACTATTATTTCCAAAAACACTTTTTATTTTCAGAAAATACATTATAGTGTTTAGACATTTTTTTTTTTAGATCTAAGTGAGGGCACCTAAACATTCCACCAACAAATTAGAAACATAATCTTTCAGCAAAAATAAATAAATTAGACAATCTACTTATCATTCTCAAAAAGATAACTGTGCTTATATAACTTCAGGTATTTCAGTGATAAGGAAATTTTATTTATATTTATAGAATGGAATGCAATTCCTTGGCATTCTAAAATATGAAATTCAGCAAGGATCTGGTGGTAACTGCTGCATGAATCTTCCCAGCTGAACAGGTTAAATCTGTACAGCAAGCAAATGTTGATGCTCACCAGGATAAAACCTGACTGAGGTGTTGAACATCTAAAAGTCAGCTGATCTCAAAGCACAACCACCTTTTTTTTTTTTTTTACTGAATTAAATCACCAGCTTTTATTTATAAGGAAACAACAGCTATTGTCACCAGAGACTACATTCTGAAAGGCAAAGCTCTTGTATCATTAATATTTCTGGGAGCTTTTTTGAAAGCTCCAATATCCAGTAAATGGATTTTACTGGGCATCACTTAGCACCACTGATTCACCTCTTGTCATTTCGTTCTCCTAAATCCCATCTACCGATAAAAGTCATGAAAAACTCAGTATATTGAAAGCTGTGATTTCTCAGTGCCTGTTTTCAACTAAATAATGTTCTATCAGCTTTACTGCACATTGTACCCAAAGTGTTTGCAAAGAAAAACAGAGAGACACAGATATAAATTAAGACAGAAAGGGGTAGGACAGAAGCTACAACCAAGTCAACCAATTGTTCTTGACCACATCTGTGTTTTCCCTATACTCACTAAACACTTCAGGGGAGCTTCCCTGCTGTATGGGTTCCAGTACAATTTCCTATTCAATGGGAAATGTTGAGCGTCACCTTCTGAGTCTTCAAAAGTCAATCCCACAACCCCACTGCTCCTCCCATCGTGCTGGGAGTGACTTTTTTCTTCTGGCATGACTCCTTATGCCCTAGACAATGACTTCTGGCCTGCACTAAGAATGAAGTCACATTCCCAGCCATCAAGAAACCCCACAACAGAATGACAAGTTCCATGCACACAGCAGGCTTTCCACGCTACCGTGGTGCAGTGCCATATGTTCCAATGGATATTTAATGACTATGACATTTCATTTTTATTTATTTAGTCATTGAAAGGAATTATTATTATTATTATTATTATAGATAATTTTCAAATTATTAGAGCAGATCAAATGATGTTTTCCTTCACGTTTTGCTGCTAAATGGTAGCGGCGTAGAACATTTAATACAGCTTTACATCTGCTGTATCTCAAAATGCAACCAAGGAATTAAAAATTAATAAATAATGGGGGTGTCTTGCCTTGACAAAGAAATATACTGTAGCTCTCCTTTTTCTTTGCTTTAATTTTAAAGAGAATAAGTGCTGCAAGGTGTAGGTATCATGAGGAAACAGCTGGATGAAAACCAGAAAGACCACTCAGCCTGAATATTCTGTAATGAGTTTTAAAGAAGGCCTTTTACATTTTCTCTCCTCACAGTTACTATACCGTCTGGGGGGGGGTGAGGAGTGGGAATTAAAATATTTCAAGCATGTTTTCCTGGGGGAATAAATTGAGAAAAGAAGAAATATTTCTTTATAAAGTCAATCTTTACACACACAATCCATATCCTTTTGTTTGTTTGTTTTAAACCCGAATGATAATAGTTTTAGATTTAGTATTTACTTCAAGAGCTTGGAATGTTTGTATTTGGATAAGCAAAAAACACAGGTTTTTTTCTATCTGCAACCAAGTAAAGCCACAGCTACGTTTGTTTCCTGAATCTTTCCAAAAGAGCATTAATGTATGTCTATGCATAACAAATATTGTCAATCACTATGAAGGATAATCTATTGAATGATATGATTTAACCGTTTTAATTTCCTTTACTAACATAAAGCAAATATTTAATTATAACAAGTGGCTAATCTGCTCACACTATTTAGTCTTAAGATTGTGTTCTGTTTTAGAATTTTCATTTTCTGAAAAACAGTTTTTAGCTACCTGTTCCTTATCAGTAACTCTCCTTCTACTTCTCTTGATCTCTCATGCTTCTGTTCTTTTTTTCTCCCTTTATTTTCACTTTGCCCCTCCCTGCTTTTCCTTCTCCACAGAAGCTTTTTTCTAATCTGTCCTGTAGAAACTTTCTCTGTAGTATTTACAAACCCTCATTTTCAGACAGATGTTCTAAGCATATGCTGAGGTGCCTTACGATTCAGGGCTTTACAGATGTTAGAAAATTAAAATTCTCTTAACACTCCTTTGGCATAGCTTACTACAGAGACACAGAGGCTGAGGACTTCTGACCTCCAAAATATGAAGGATCCCTACAAAGGCAGAGCTGGAGTTTATTTTGCCTTCACTGTTTAATAAATACAGAAGAGAAAAAAGGTTTCTGATACAACACAACTAATGAGAGAATCTGGGTTAAAAGTATATGAAATGCAGAGCAAAAATGCACTCGAGTATGTCCAAGAAATCCCTGGATCACAGAGTTGTTAGGGTTGGAAGGGGCCTCAGGAAATCACCCAGTCCAACGCCTTGCCAGGGCAGGGTCACCTGGAGCAGGTGACACAGGAGCGTGTCCAGGTGAGGTCCAGGGAGTCTGAATGTCCACAGGCAGGGAGACTCCCTGGGCAGCTGTGCCAGAGCTCTGCCACTTTCAATGTCAAGTTCTTCCTCGTGCTAAAGGTTTTAAAGATTTAAAAACTTCTTGCGTTTTAGTTTATGGCCTTGTCCTGCCACTGGCCTGTCGCCTGCCTTTGAGATATTTATATGCTGTAATGAGATCCTCTCTATCTTGTCTTCTCCAGACTAAAAAGGTCCAACTCCTGGGCTGCTCAGAACTAATTTTTCACCAGTTAGAAGAATCTTGACCAAAAAAATTTCAACTTTAACTGCTTACAGTCCATTTTGCAATGAGGTAAAAAAAAAAATTAAATAGGACTTTAGGCTTACTGGAGAGAAAAACATATATTTTTAAACTAAATAGAGCCTCAAGTACAGTCAAAGTTGAATTTTAGAAAGAATAAGGTTTATAAAAATATTTCTGAACAAACTGAAATTGTGACCCCGGTTTTTTAATAAAAAAATTATATTTTCATAGCTAATTACAGCTGCCAATTTAGCCGAGTCATTCAAGGTGCAAATTGTTCCATTAAGATAATAAAGACAGGAAGACAATGATGTAAGATTGTTTAAGATACAGGTTGGCTGATTCTCTCTGCAATTAATGAATGAATTAATTAAACTTGACAAAAACCAAAATGCACTAGACAGCTCGTCCAAGAAGCGGTCCCAGTTTGGCAGGTGACTGTAACCCAAAGAGCAGCTGAGGTTATCTGAAAACTAACTGGTCAAAAGAAAATATTTATGCCACTGGGCTTGGGACTTGCACATTTCTGCTTTGATTACAGTCCCAGGCAAGCTCATCTGGGTGAGTTAAGCACAACTTCAAAGTGGAAGAGTTTGGGAGCCAAAGTACCTTGGAAACAGAAACCCATCAAACTTGCAGTGTCCATTACTTTTTCCCATTTTTCTCACACACAAATTAAGTACCATGGAAGATACTCAGCATAGAATTATTGAGTTCTTGCTGCTGGATGTTACGCATCTAAGATTAGAATGTTTGTACATCAGCTGTGGTGTGGGCTCCAAATTTTCTCCAAGTTTGCTGGCTCTGGGGTTGACAGCTTAGATTAACTCTTTCTTTAAACTCTCATTTGAAAAAAAAATAAAAAAATTAGCTGCTAATTTCTTAGCCCAGTCAGCAGCTAATTAACAACCTGAAAGGAAACATGAAAAAACTGTATGACACAGTAAAAGGGAATGCCTCAAGAGTTTCCAAATATAATTGTGTTTGCAGGTCTCCCTTGGTTTCTGATATTGTTTTTCTATGGCAAAGTTGTTTCAGAACAAACTTCATTAATTTTGCACTGAGAAATACCTCACAGACATGTTTATCTTTAATTTCAGTAATTTCTTGCTCAGACTCATACTTTCCCTAAATGGCAAATTCTTACTTTGAGTGACAAGTGATTTTGAGTAATTTGAGTGTTTGCAATAGTCTTCTCACATTCCCTACACAGTTTTGTTTTCCCATATCTCATACCTATCTACTAAATGAAACAGAAAGTAGATTAAGGATTTCAACTTTGACTTTTTTTTCCATTTTCATAAAAATGATTGCTGATGCATATTGTGGATCTGGGGAGCTACACTTCAGAACTTCACACAAATGTTTTAAGCAAGACACCACCACACCCTCCTGTGAGATTCCAGACTGTGGCATCTATGATAGCAAGGTAAGGAAATAACATTCCTCCAAACACTTGAAAAATGCCACAAAAACCAGGTGTGCACAGGGTTGAACAGACAATTGGTGTGCAACACTGACACTCTAATGAAGCCAATTCCAATCAGAGACAAAATGGCAGTACCATCCAAAAACCAGCAGGTTGATGACAGGTATTGATGACTGACAGGTATTGATGACAGGTATTGATGACCGGTGTCATCTCACTGAGGGAAAAGATGGCCATGGTTGTCAACATTTTGTGACTCCCTGCTGTATGGAACAGGCTGCCCAGGAAGGGATGCTCCACAGGGGACACCCAGCACAATCTTTCCTGCTGCCCACTAGAGACTTTCTCTATCTGACTGTTTTTCCTCAAGGCAATATGGACATTGGTTATCAGCTGTGTGTTCCTGGAATAAAAAAGGGTTTGTGCATGTCCAGCCACCTCAGCTTTGTGTTCTCTGGTTTGTTATACCAGTCCCTAAAATGCCTTCTTTATTTATTCTTCATCTGATACTTAGGAGCCATTGTCTGCTTCATGTTTTCTGCAGAATGGTCTGGAAAAAAAAAATTACTCTAGTACTAATTTGTACTAAGAGGTCACACTCAGATGGGTAAATTCACATTTCCTCTAGTTCTAAAGCCAAGCAGAAATGGCACATGGTGGCAATGAAGTCAGAAGACACAGTAGCAAACAAGTGCTGCACTAGTGCTATTAGACAACATAAAACCAAGCCACATTATTTTAGTATTTGTATGATCAGAATGATGATTTGACATGGAAGCAAATTTATTGATTTTTATAGAATTTGCCCTCTGTGGAATCTTTTAAAATATGGAATTTGGCTCCTTTTTGTAGCAATGACCTTTTGGGGTGAATGCCTTGGTTGATATTTCCTATAAACTCCAGAAGTCATCATTGCAATAGTTTGGGTTTTTTTTTTTTTTTGTTTTTCCCCTAGGTCACTCTCAAATTTATCACCTCCAACTTTAACATTTTGGCCCAAAAGATAATGGTAATAAAGTCAACAATGGTAATAAAGATTTTGGGGGGTTTGTTCAGCTGTCTTGTTCCTTTTTTTAAACTAAGTGGAAGAAGGGAAAGATAAAAGGAAGAAAAATCAGTTATTCTTTCTCTCTTGTGAATGCAGCCACAGCAAACTGTGCTCCACAGGTTGTGAGACTTAAATTACAAAGACTGAAGGCTGGTTTCAGTCACCTCACATCAGAGCACATGTCTGCACTTTTAAATTTATATTCTCCCCTCAGTTTACAGAAGGCTGCCTGAGATCAACAGCTTCTTTTGATCTCCCTGAAAGTCACCTGTCTCTAGGTAGGGACACCACACGTTCAGAGTCATCTCTGTTCCTCTCCAGCATCCTGCTGTTTTAGTCTTTCAGTTGTTTCCAGTCCATCTTTTAGAGATACACACAAACATGCTCTTCCCAGCCAGCTCAGCAAGCTGTCCTACCTGGAAAGCACAGGATGTGTCTCTGAAATGGCTTTTTAACAAGTTTCACAAGGATGCAAAATTACCAAAAAATGACGCTCTAGATGGTCAGATGGAGATGCCCACAACAGGCACCTGGAGCTGACATGCAACTGCCTCAAGCAAGGGAAAGCAAATTTGAGAATAAAGCCTCTCTTGCAGAGCAATTGCCCGTGTGTGTTCCCACTGTGAGAGATTCACATTTGTGAAAAGCAAAATCTTGGCAGGCAACCCCTTGATGTGCAGAAATTTGCAAATCATTTCAGTCTAAGCAATTTTCCCATCCTTAGCAGAGAGCACTAAGGCTGCAATTGTACCCTGATAATCATAGCTACTGAATTCTAAGCAAAATGAAATTTCAGCACAGAGTCAACACTGCTAAATCCTAAAATGCTTAAGAGAAATGGCATTTAATTAAAATATCCAGAACTTTTGTAGCTAATGCATCAAATTTTGTATACTAGAAACTTAAACACAGGATTAATGGACGTTTTAAACAGGGATTAAACAACATGAAGGTCTGGCATTTTTTTCTGATAAGACTGTAAAACATAGCAGTGCACCTCCACCCTGCCCCTCACCAAAATGTGAGATTAGAGTAAGTGATACTACATAACCTTCACTTTCATATCTCTCTTTAGATATCTCACTGGTTAAGAAACAAAAGTTTGCCCAGGAAAAAAGGGGAAAAGAGGGTTTAAATGTCAATATTTCCTGATGATAAGCTAAATCATTCAGCACACTTCTAGCACTCACCACTAACATCTGGTCTCACAAATAGTGAAAAGTGAATGAGTTGCATCATGAGTTTATCCCAGCATGGAAAAACCTCTGATCTAATCATGACACTAAGATCAAAATGAGAAAAAAAAAAAAATCACAGCAGAATAGCATAAAATAGAGCATGTTGTGAGAGAGTCTGAACTGGCTCAGTGAGCTAAGAGAATTGTTAATTTATTAGGCAAAATTTCCTTGGCTCAGACAGCACAAATTAATGTCAGCCTCTTTCTAGGATTTAGAAACAAGTAGGGAAAGAGCAGGGTATGAGTTACACAAACTCTTACACACACATGATAGCTCATCGTGTTGCAGTCTCAAACACCAGACCAAATCCTAGACACTGATATGAATTTGAGCAATCAAATCACCTGAAAATTCTGTCTGTCTGAACAAATTGCTGCATGTGACTGATATAAACCCATTCCTTGCAAGATTGAGGTGGAGATTTACCTATTTTCAAACTAATCGTAAAATATCAATAGAAAGCACTGCTCCCTTGAGTTGTTCACTTTCTCCAGAATGGAAATTAGAGTAATTTGGGATTAATTTTGAAGTATTAAGCTTGTCAGGTGAGCAACACAACCACAGATTTCAAGTATGAAGAAGAGTCCAATGAAAAGGAAACCACTTAAAACTTAAACTCTGAATGGAGCCTCAGCTTTTTGCATGAGATGATCAGGTTCACAGAGGGTCCACAGACCTCTATATGTCTCCAAAAGCCAAAACAAACAAACAAACAAACAAGCAAACAAACAAAAAGCCCACCAAAAAAACAAACCAACAAAAAAAAAAACCCAAAAATCGATTCAGTATGTTAACACAGTTAAATTTTTCTTTTTTCTTCTTAGATTTCTTGGATCTTGAAACCTTTTATAAGAAATGCTTCTCCTACCCACTCTCTATTTCTAATGGTTTTCCCACAAAGTGCTACCCACCATCTCCTATTATTTTTTTTTTTCCTTATAATTTAAGTGTTTTCCAATTTTTTAGTCAACAGTAACATTATGGAAGATAAGCAACTAATGATCAATTTTTAAAAGATTACAGGGCTTAAGCCTCAGAGAGAGGACACAATAGCATGCAGCACGTAATTTTATCTGTGAGACACCCATTTTCTATCATTAAACTACACTATACAAAAGGAAAAAGTACAGTACTGTAAGCAGTTATTTCAGCAAACAAAACACTCAAGGATTTTTAAGGTGCAAAAAAAAAAATAAAATTGCAAAATCATATGCCATAAGGCTCTAACCATGCTAGAAAAATAAAACCAAAGCCTTGTAGAATATTGTTTTAGTTAAGGAGTGGTAGTTGTAGGATGTTTGAATGCATACAGGCACCAGCTTCCTAATGATTAGCACAGTTTCATTGACAGGCTCGGCTGCAGAATCACAAAGCAAACATAAATTGCTGCAAATTAGCAGAAGATTTTTTTTCCCTTTCAAGAAGAAAGTTTAATGGATGTTTTGCCTGAGGAGCTGATTTCAATGGCATCTCAGCAGACGAGGCCGCGCTGCCAGGAACCACAGGAGCGTGCAGTAAATTTAATAATGGCCCTGTGCCACAGCATGGTTTACACAGCCACACAGCAGATCCCCAGCCAGGCACAGGCTCTGCACACTGAGCACAGGGAATGGAGCATTTCATAGCCATGAGGGCCTGGGTCTCATTAGGCAGAGATACAAAACGTAAACTTTAAGGGATTTAGAGATTTTAGAGGAGCTAAGATTTTAGTTAGAGATAAGCCTTACTAGAGTTAATTAAAATAAATGAGTAGGCCTTGATGAAGTTAAGAGTTAGTAGTTAACTAATAATTGATTGCTTGTCAACACAATGTTTAGTTAGCTGGGTTTATAATGAGGAATACAGAAACTGACAAATAGCTTTTAGGAACATAAGACAATTGTGGGCCTCCTCTGTTCTGAAACCAATTGAAGACAAGGAACGGGAGTTCTACCAAGGTTCATTTGTCATATTTGCATTGAAAAGGCAGAAAGGTCAGAATGAGGAAGACTTCATTTACTTCCTCATTTTGGGACCCCTCCCCATGAAAGGGACCACCGGCCCATTTCAAGGAACAAACTACGCATGCTTAATAGCTTTTGGAATGATTAGCACACGGAGTGAGGAATGGGATGTACAAAATGATGAATATGTATTTGTATTTTGGGTATTCAATTCTGGTGTGGATAAAAGGACTCTGTAACCATTGGAAAGGTGCAGTGTGCATTTGGGAGCTGTCCCACACGCTGCCCGGCGCCGCAATGAACATACACTTTCTAACTTCAAACTGTTAGAGAGTTTTTGTCCGTCACAGCTGGATATCGGTACTAGATCAATATCCATATTTCTTTAATAAATCAGATAGAAGTTGTGGCTGTCTACAAAGATAGCTGCCTCTTAGAAATCCATCTTGCTGCCAATTAATTTAAGCAGTTTTACCCAAAAATTCCATTATGGTGGAATTTGGCCCCTAAACAAATTTACTGAAGGATGCCAAAAGGAAGAGGAGATTTGGAAATATTTGAGAAAAGATAAAAATGAAGAAAATATAATATCAGGAAGACATTTTACTACATCCGATTGATCACCAAATTCATCTCTCCCAATTTAAATGCACAAAATGAAACATCAGCTTCCTGTGTCAAAGATGTGAATTAAGAAAAAAAAAACAAAAACAAAACACAAAACCAACAAACATAGCCATGCCAGGAATATTGATATCATAGCACAGCATTTGGTTACAATTGGCAATATTTGCCAGTCTCCATTCTGGAGCATTTTAATTTACTCATGGCAAACTGACACTCAGGTAGAAAAAATTATTTCCTCCTTTTAAAATCAGCAAGCAAATTGCTTCCAATCTGATCTTTACAATTGACTAACCCCAGCATAAACACAGGGCAAATATCAGCACTGGAAGGAAAGAGTTTTCAGAGGTGATGCTTAATCATGATAGCCACAATATCTTTGCTTGCTTATTTTGCCATCTGCAGAATTGATAAATATGTTCTCATAAATAAATTCATCGATCTTTCTCTCAAACATTAATATGAACAGACATCGTGTTACAGAAACATATCCATTTGGGATGCTCTAAAACCTTCAGAGAAAAAGTGCACACAAAAATAGGCACTGAAGATTAATAAATATTTTGTTATTATCACCATTTTCAAGTGTGTCTATCACTAATGAGCTCAGACCTCAAATATCATTATATACTTGATATTTTTCTCAGAAAGGTATGAATTATTGCTGCTAGTTTGGAGTGGACAAAAGTGTTCATTGCTATGTTAATGCTTACATATCCTCTACACGTCTGACACATTTTCCTTTAAAATTTCCTTTTCCTTTCTTCAGTCTGCTGGCTATCACTTTCTGTATCCAACAAAACAATTGATCATATGAAGAGTTTATTTATTTCTGTCCCACTCACATCTTACAGGAAGGAGTCCCAGACTCATCCTGCCTGTGCAGGCAGAAGAGCCATTGTGGGTGGTGAGCAGGAGCACAACTGAGAATCCCAGTAATGGCCCAGGTTAACAAAGTCAGAGCCAGAAAACAACTTTAAATCCCCTTTTTTGAATCCAAATTGTCCTTGAATTGTTTTGTTGTCCTGGAGGCCAAGGGAAGAGGGGACATTTCCTGTTCTGGCAGTGCTACTGCATTCTATCTTCTTAAGGTAATTACTCTGGCTTTCTTGAGATATACTGGATTTTGACTTAAGGCCTTTTTATGCCACTCCAAGAGGAAAAAATAATAAAGATTTTAAAGTGCTTGAAAACAGCCTCAAGTCCAGTCATAAATAACCACAGAATTACAACCTAAATGTTTACTAAGATCATGGAAGAGATAAATCACATTATATCTAAATGGAATAAATATACTAATAAATAGAAGTTTTGGAGCACAGATGGCAGTAGAAATAAATGTCATTGCAAATCTTCAAATCTCTTCCTTTTAAAAGCTGATTTAGAGTGAACATAAATGATGACACAATCATATTTTAAGGACAAGTGTAGGTTAAATAATTTACATATATTAAATAGCTAAGCCTTGGCAAAAAAAAAAAAAAAAAAAAAAAAAAAAGAAAAGAGAAAAAAGAAAAAAGAAAAAAGAGTCAGCCAGGACAGAACCATTTATTCTTCATGATCATTAGATATTTTTGTTGCTCTTGGTGGCAGAGCAGTATATGAAGCCTAATTATTATTTTATGTTACTCTCTCCAAAAGTTAAAACATACATATTTAAAACTAAAAGAGATGTAGCATTTTAGGATAGGATTTAGGGTACTGAAAGCACAGGCAATGTGCAGTGACTTCTGCAGCCCCACTGGAGTGGATTACCACGGCTCTCCTTTGTGCCTTGGCGCAATCCCGGGATCGCTGCCACCTGCCAGCTCAAGGAGCCAAACCACACGCTCCCACGGAACAGCAAAGGACGTCAGGATTAAAAAACAGATGAAGCTTAAATCCTAAAGGTCTTCAGGGACTTCTGGGCTGGGTGTTACTCCTTTTATCAATCTGACTTGCCCACAGAGATGAAGGCTATTCCCAGGCAAACGAGTCAACCGAGTGAAATGCCTGGATTTTCACACAACGGAACACGTGCAATGTGCAACTCGTATTAAACATCACCTTTGGATTTATGGCTTTTTCATCCCGAAGCAGGAAAAAGGAAATAGACAAATTGTTCACACTGTCAACAATCCCAGAAACTCAGATAAGAATTTCACACTAGGAAGATATCTTAAGTCAGAAGTCAGAAATTTTTTTTTCAAAATGTTGTTATTTGGCCCCTCCCTTTTTTATTCAAAAAAACCCAAACCAAACCAAACCAAACAGCTATATTCTAATAGAGTGATTGAAAAAAAAAAAATATTCAGAATCACTTAACAATGGTACGAAGGAATAATTTTAAATATCTCTGAGAGCATATTAATCTAGAAGCTTTTGTCCTCATATGAGACCACTTTTATAATTCTGTAAGTTTTCACATTTTTACTCCCATAAGCATACATATTAGAATTAATTTCATAATATTCACATGAGGGAATAGTATTTACCAATGTATAGGTGCTTCTCAATGGTCCATATTTCAGTTTAAATAAACCTAAACATGAACAAGAGCTTGCGTAGAGTTATCCTGTGGCGTTCCTTCCCCACACTTTCTGTCATTCTTAAAAATTGCAAGGCTTTACACCCTTAATACTTAAGATCACTTAGAACTTTGCTTCGAACTGCTCAGAATTGCCCAAAATTTGTCAGCTAAGGCTGTACAACTGCCAACACCCATATGCCAGGCTATGATTCCCTACAGCCTTCCACATTCTTACTCCTTCCTGCTTAAGCTTTCCAGTTTTAAAAGCTGTTTACACAACACAAAACTCCACCAATATTTACACATCAATATCTTAGTATGGCACAAACTGAGCAATATTAACCTCTGTTCTCAGCATGCCCTCTCCGTACTAATTAATTCTGGCATATCAAGCTCAAGATGTAGCTCCCCAAGAACTTGGCTTAGGATTCAGAGCTAAGGCCTAAGACGTTTATAGGTCTGAAATTTGCTCCAAACTTGTCCCCCCACAAGCCACTACAGTTGTGCTGGTGAGGATGAATTACACAATGTGACTTAAAAATATCTTTGCCATCACATGTCCACCAACACCCTCATTTTGGAAGGTGCATGGGACAAAAACTTTATAGAAACTATAAAAAATAAAGGAAAAGAATTCCTACTATTAAAGACCTTCTATGTAGGGTTACATTGCAAGGGTGCTAGAAAAATTTAGTGTTTCTACTTAAGATGATGTTCTTGCTCTAAATGTAAAGACCCTTTAATTTTGACTGTCAAAACTGACATTTTTCAAATTACTTAAATGCAATAATATTTTGTACAACAGAACCTTAACCTTGACTTCATTCTTCCTAGAAAACTGGGCTGAGAAACAAGTTGAAGCAATTCCTTAGACAGCTTATTTATCTTCTGATCAGCCAGCTAAAAAAATTACACAGTGTAGAAGCAAAAGAAATATCTTTTCTACATATCTGAAACTACAATACACTGCATTTTTGTTATAGATTTATGAATCAGCTTTTCCCTGTTGTCTGGCATACAGTATCATACACAGGAAAAGGTTAATCTTCAGAGAAAATATCATCTCTTGGCCCTGTGCATTTGTTGGAGTCACACAAGCTTTCTTTGAAGTTGCTTGTCATCCCACTAAAGCTGCTTTAAGTAGCTCAAATTAAATATCACTAGTAATACAGGGTTGGTAGCAAGCAGAGGCAAGAAAGAGAAAAGCTTTGGGGTAGAATTTCAGGGGGAAATAGGATTATGTTTGCTCTGTAACATGTCCCCCAAATTATGGTTTTTAAAACTGTTCAGTCCTCACTTGTACAGAAATTCAATCTACTCAGTTCTTAAAATATCTGAACTTCATCTGACATGCCACTATTGGTCCAGCTAATTTGGAAACATTTTTTCATTTATTCCTGGTAGTGCTTTCAATTACAGAGATACTATCATTTTGAATATTTCCTCCTAAGAAGACTTCCCCCCAGGGTTTACAAAAGGAAACCCATTAAAATGTGTCCCCATCCTTTTAGCAGGGAAAAAAGACAAGACTGAATAAAACAGGAAAGACTGGAGCTCAGCACTAAATCAAAATGTAGCTGAGGAGCCACACTTGCTACTGGATCAGAGGAAAATTCATGACCACAATCAACCTAAGGCCAAGCTAACATGTTTTGGTGAAGCAGAAGATGGAATAAAGAGGAAATAAAAGGAGAGTAGAAGGAATTTCAAGAAATTTCAAAGTTTTTGGGATCAGTTTCAAGACCGGGTTTAATACTTGAAGGAGAGGGAAAATGCCATTACCCTCTATATGACTTTGGATTTCCACATATTAGAATCAAATCATTCAGCTGGTGATTTGAGACTCAAATTGCAACTGAATTTCAGTTTGCTGCTAGAAAGCATCTGTCCTGTCTAAATATCAGACCACTGACCTGATTAGATGTTTTCTGAAGATTCACACTCTTTAAAAGGGAGAGAATTTTAAAACATCAAAACATTCTGTAGTGAGGACTCCCTTATATGGTAAGGCAGACTCTGAGTTTGAGATGCTTTGCAAATGGTATCTGTAAATATTAATGCACTTTGACATTGAATATTGCATATCATACATTTTAAGTGTCTTTTCGTGTGTGGATGTTTACAGTGAAATGATGTGCTTCTGAATATGTCTGGTTTTAATTCAAAGTGTGGCTTCATTAAAGGAGAGTGATAACATAAAGCTCAGCAGCGTGATCACTCCTCGAGAATTGCCACAAAATTGACATGCATCCTTAACACAAACTTTTAATTGGGTTTGTGGGCACCAAACAGCTTCACAAGCTTTAGCTGTTCTTTGCCCTCTTCTCTACAGTTCCAGCTTTCCAGTACCCAGCCTGGGTTAACTGCTTTTAATACAGACTGGTTTTCCCCAGGCTGGGACTTCGTTTTGCAGTTGCCTTCATCAAGCAACCAGACACTAAAAACCACATAAGATTCCTTCACTCCTAGGAGCATTGCTTCCATCAGTATTTTCTTTTTTCACACTGTTATTACTGACTCTGTTACCTTCTTTCATCATATCCTAAAATACCTGATCAGAAAATGGCTACGAAGAATTCCAAACACAACATCAGATCCGTAAGGCTCAGTTAAAATGAAATATTGAAGCATCTTAAACAGTGCAGGTGACATTGAGAGAATAAGCAGCCGTACAGATGTATATGTTGGGAAAAATATGGATATTTCGTTCAGATTAACTGCTGCTCAAGTGGAGTAGCAGGCCTCAAGTGGCCAAAACAGGTGCAATGTCTGTTCTGCAGCATGGGAACAAAATCATGAAAGCTGCAAAAATGTCTGCACAATGCATCCTTTCCTGTGCCTTTCTGGACTCTGAAATACCTCAATTTACCTAGATCAGATTCAGGGCATTTTCTTTATTCTGCTTTTAAGGGAAAGGTTTTCTTTGCCTAAATCTTCTGAAGGATCTGGCTAAAATGAACACAGAGAAGACTGTGTCAAGAGACTGACAAAATCTCGTTTTGCAATGAGCACAGGAATGCCTCATGTGTGGAGCTCCTTTGAATGTAACCCACCTATGCAGCTGTCAAGCCAGAGCACATGCTGAGGAAGAACAGGTTGCCTTAGCAACCCCAGCCCTGTTGTAGAGACTTCAGAAAAACGGAATAATTTTATCTTTCTGAAGCACCATTGTGCCATTGTGCTTAAATACCTCACACATTAAAGAGACATTCATTACCACACTCTCCATACACACTTGGAGCTATTTTCATGATATGGGCTATAGAAGACTCTGCTTGGGAAAGGTTTTCATCCTCTTTCTCACCATCTGTGACCCTTGCAGCTGGCATCTATTAAAAAAAGGGAGCACTTTTTGCCTTTTTTAGGGGGTTTGTTGGAGATGAAGCACTGCCACCATTCCAGAGCTAAAACTTCTCTTCCAGCTGTGTTGTGTACAATGATTAATCTAGCTCAGAAAACAACCAGGTACATAAAATTGATTTTAATATATGATATTTTTAGGACGTTCAGAGAAATCTGGGAGAAGGAATAATGACTGCACTAGACCAGTATGCTTATTATTGTGAAGAGCTTTTGGCTACACAAATTTCAGGTCTGAACTGTACATAATATGCCATTAAATTGTAATAATTGAAAGTTCTAGAGAAAGGAATCTAACGATACCCAACAGAACAATTTTAGTTCCATGAGAATATATTTAATTAACCCTTAATTATTTTCACCTTTATGACACTGGAAACTCTTCTAGGATTTGATTTACAAAATTATTATGCCATTAATAAGAGAAAGATATTATTGACATACCAAAATCCAACTTAATTACTCCCTTGATTCCTTCAGAGGCAGAGAGCGGCTTGCAATTTTCTGACACTATGTTCCATTTTTAATATTGTGAAATAAAAAAAACATCTCTGAGTAGGCCAGAAA
The DNA here is from genome assembly GCF_024509145.1 of Vidua macroura. Lineage (NCBI taxonomy): Eukaryota > Metazoa > Chordata > Aves > Passeriformes > Viduidae > Vidua > Vidua macroura. The sequence goes on along the minus strand of NC_071573.1, from coordinate 1,876,953 downwards.
TGTTGCATAATTGCTTCTGTCTGAGCTACAAGTACAACTATACCAATGTATTTTGGCTACCTTGAAAGTTCTTTTTTGGCTTTTTTCTGCATCAAGTATCCCACTTAATACTATACTTGATACTCTTTGCTAGAAATATTCTTGCATAAAAGAATTTCTACAGTGACTGCCAAACCACTTGCTATTATTTTCATTTTTTAAAGGTATAGCTTGCAACAGATTTAAGTAAATGAAAATTCCTGAACTGTTTTAGGAATGGATAGCTCACCTAACTGACCACTCCAGAATTTGAATGTAAACAATAAAAAAATTCTTAAACTTGCTTTCAAACTGTCAAGAAAACCATGCCTGTTCACTTACATAATTAATAGACTGATATATCTTAGCAAAAAGCTAAAATTTACATACTTCCAAATTTACACACTGCAAGAGCCACATAAAAGAGTGGAGAAAAATAAAAAACCTAACAGAGTTGGGACAATAAAGGCTTGAAAAAATGTTGTCATCTATGCATCCAGCTCTGTAGTTCTTCCTGAAGCACCATGTGCTGCCATATAATATCACAGGGGCCTAAGAGTTCAGTGTGAAATCTATCCTGATTAGGTTTCTAATAAAAACAACAAAAAAATAACTAATCTTGGTTGACAGCCACAGGCAACACTTGCACTTTTTACAGCTTTCCTAATTCTCCTAAACACCTCAACTTCTCTGCATTTTCAAGACATGTGTAAGTCCTACTTCCTTTGAATTTTATACAAATTAAGCCACTGATACTTGCCATCAGAAATTCCAGATATTGATTGTAGTGAGATACCAGAAAATATAAGCTGAGCAAATTGAGATTTCTTCAATTAGCTCATTCTACCATCTTGCCCTGCACTGTAATTTTGTGCACAGCTATATTTATTTCTCATGTGTAAAGTAGGTCTCAGTGGCAAAATAATCATATGAAGTATTTAGACTGGTATGTTATCAGGGACAAATATTTTCCATTCTCAGCTACTGGAGATGAAAATCAAATGTGTTTTAAAATACACTTGAGGAATTTCCTATCCCTTTTCTTAATAGCAGGTTATGTGTTTATTGGTAGCTAGGAGCTACAAAGTCTTAGCCAGGAATATGTAATATTATTTTGGAAAGTTCTACTGAGAGTAGACATTATGGTTAGCTCAGCTTTTGGCCACTGGATTAATTAAGCTTCTTTATTTTGTATATAACCTGCTCACAAAAGTAGCATCAAGATAGATCTTACATTCTAGGTGTCAAAATGTCCAAAAGGTGCACTATCCATAACAGTCAAATCTATTAATAAATGGGAAGGAAATATATGCAGCAGAATGATTTAAATCCATCCTCTGTGTACACTGATAATACAAAGGGAGTGTCACCCTGGTTTGCAATCCAGGAGAAGGAAGACATTGTGAGAGGCAAATGACCACCAAATTCTCAACACCATACAAGAGTTCAGAAGACTGTAAAAATTCAGTGGCAAATCCAAGAGGAAATTATAAATACTTGCATTTTTTATACAAGACAAATATAGTGAGTGATTTTTTTTTTCACATGTGTATGCACACATTGAAAACATTAAACAGTGCAAGCCTCAGGATATCCACAGATGCTTGTGAGCAATACTGAATTTCCTGCCTTGCACCTGGGCTATTACATTTCCCAAAGTATAAGACTCCTGTCTCATTTAGTGTGAGAATGTGCTTGTTTTGATCTGAGCTCTTCAGTGAAGATGGCTGGTGTTTATAAGGCCACTCATTTGACCCAATATTTAGAAGTTTTGGGGTTCAAATTGTACCTCAGTATTACTTAATACACCCTCCAAACAGGACAGTGAAGAGAGAATTCGGTTCTTTCTCAAATTGTTATCATGTCAAATTCTCTAATATTGAATTCTCTCATAAAGTGAAACTAAAGTATTTTTAGAGTGTCTTGTTTCTAATTTCCTCAGCAACAGGCAGGGATATCCACTATTCAATGTGAAATAATTAGGATTTGTTTTTTGGGAAACATACATGTTTCAGCCCTCCACTGCAGAAAGGGGATTACGAAAGCCAAGACACACTTGGAGTTTAATCTGGCAAAAGAAAGGTAAAGTCTTAGCTGAAAGGTATATCTGTAATAAAAACAAATATCAAAAAGACCAAACTTTTTTTGTGAAGCCATGTTTATAATACTGACATAGTTCTCCATTTAAATTAGGGCTTTTGATTTTTTTCTTGATAAAGAGTAAAAATAAAATAAAAGAACCTTTTAAAAATAGTTTTTAGAGTTGAATGTTGAATTCCTAGCCAGGAGAGACTGCATGGTGAAGCACTAACCTTTCAGAACTGGATTTTGGTGCAAGTGTTGACACAGTGTGAGTTAGCACGAGTACCACACCAATACATTATTGCTTTAAGGTAACAGACAGTGTTGAAGCTGCCCTGTAATTTGGCACAGAACACTTCTGTACTAATGCAATATGACAATGTTCTTATGTCTGCTATTTTCCATGCCATAATAGCAGTATTTGTTTCCACAAACATGCCATTACGTTCACTAATGTGGCTGCATTGAAAGACTGCCCGAGTAAAAACCAATGCAAACTTAGAGAAAGCAGATGATCTCTTATAGGTTTGTTTTGCTGTGCCAGAGTAATTTTCAACCCTCTTATAAAGAAACAAAAAAGAAGATGACTTCCCTGGGAGGATACCTTTCCCTACATAAGCTGCTGTTAAATATGGTCACTATGTTCATGATGTATTTTCTCATTGGACATGCATGCATTTGTAAGAGCAGCCATTAACTGTCCTTTTAGTCTCTTTATGATACCACTTGTAGGAAAAAGCACTGCTGCAAGCTCTACATTAATCAGTGTAACACTCCTGTCTATCACATCTAAAGAGTATTGGTGTCAGACCACATCAAAAGCAAAACATGATTAACCTGACAGCAACTTGGGGTCCAAGCTTGTCCTGCTTCCAAGACACTGCAGCACACTGAAAGTTCCCACCTCTGCCAACCTCTGCCACCATGAAGGCTTAGGGTCTAGAGGCACTTCATACTCGCTGGACTACTGAGATTTGCAACTTTTTTAGTTGCTGTTCCTGACTACACTTTTAAAACTATAGCCTTACATTTAGGTGACCCAGTTCTTTTTCTGTAGGGGTTTCCCTAAATCTCTCCTCCTCCCCTAGAAGACACACAGGGGACACTCTTGGACTAGGAAAGAAAACAATCTGCCTCACATGGTGTTTATTATGAGAGAACTTTAAAAAAAAAAAAATCTTCATTTCACTTTCCACATATTCACCTCCAATAATACACTGAAGGGCACAGGAGTAATAATTAACTGTTATCACAAAATTTAAAGAAGTATCTTGCACAGTGAAATGTATTATAACTTTTTCTATGAAACCATTTCTTTCATTATTTCCTCCACACTTCCTGTTTTGGAAATTTAAGACAGTTGTACTGTGAAACATTTGTACTGTAAAGCCCAGGAACAATGCACAGCAGATCTTCATACTCTATGGGACATGCATAGAAAGCATCAGCTCAAATGCAGCAAGGCAATTTGTGCACATTTATGCAAATTGCAGATGATACAAAGCTGGGAGGAGTGGTTGCTTGATCAGCCAGACGCGTTGCTGCCGTCCAGAGGGATGCTGACATGCTGGAGAAGTGCACTGACAAGAACCTCCCAAAAAATGCCAAATCCTGTACCTGGGGAGGAATAAACCCTCACATCAGGACGAGCTAGGGCTTGACCAGCTGGAAGGCAGCTTGGCAGAGAGGGATCTGAGCATCCTGATTGTCAGCAAGTTGCATGTGGGTCAGCAACGTGCTCTTGTGGCAAAAAAAATGCCCAACGCTGGTCGTCGGTGGTAAAATGTAGGATGGTTGAGAGATGAGAGAGATGGTGGCAAAATGTTGCAGAAAGGTTGAGAGATGTGATCCTGCCACTCTACTCAGCACTGCTGAGATGATTCTGGAGCACTGCCCCCACGTGCTGGGCTCCCCAGTGCAAGAACAACATGAGAGCACAGCAATAAACCTGTGCTTACCCAGCAAAGGGCCACAAAGGCCACCAAGGGCTCTCTCCTATGAAGAGAGGGTGAGGAAACAGGGGCTGCTCAGCCAGGAGAAGGGAAGGCTCAGCGGGGACCCATCAATGTTTTGAAATAATTGATGTATGTGAGGTAAAGACAGGTTTTTCTTAGTGGTGCCCAGTGACAGAACAAGAGGCAATAGGCACAAACAGAAATATATGAAATATCATTTAAACTTTAGGGAAATATTTGTATTGTGAGGGTGAATGAGCACTGTGACAGGTTTCCCAGAGTGGTTATGGAGCCTTCATCTTGAGGATGACCCAGACAACCTGTGCAATCTGACTCTGCTCTGAACAGAGGGGTTGGACAGCTCCCCTCTCACCTTGGCAAATTTATCACTGAAATTTCTGCTTAGATATGTCCCCTAAGAACTCGTGGAACAAAACAGAGGTGAGGTATGATGGGTTAAATCCTGCCTGAGAGTGAAACACCCACCCATCTGAACACCCAATCCCTCTTCTCTGACTGTTGTTTTGTTCCCTCCTCCTTCATCTGTCCAGCATTTTGGCAAGAATGGCACACTTTCTAACTGTGTTTTCATAGAGATACCATCACCTTGGGTGAGGCACTAAGTACTTCTAACTGCTTCTCTTGCTACCACTGACACTTATTTTTAAGTGGTCAATTACAGAATCACAGAATCACAGAATGATGAGGTTGGAAGAGACCTCTAAGATCATCAAGTCCAACCTATGCCCTAACACCTCAACTATACTATAGCACCAAGTGCCACGTCCAGTCTTTTTTTAAACACATCCAGAGATGGTGACTCCACCACCTCCCTGGGAAGACAATTCCAGTGCTTTATTATTCTTTCAGTGAAAAATTTTTTCCTAATATCTGACCTGTACCTTCCCTGACGTAGCTTGAGGCTGTGTCCTCTTGTTCTGTCAGTGCTGCCCGGTGGAAGAGACCGACCCCACCTGTCTGCACCTCCCTTCAGGGAGTTGTAGAGAGCAATGAGGTCACCTCTAAGCCTCCTTTTCTCCAGGCTCAACAACCCCAGCTCCTTCAAACGTTCCTCATAGGGCTTGTGTTCCAAGCCCCTCACCAGCCTCGTTGCCTCCTCTGGACACGCTCAAGCATCTCAATATCCTTCCTAAACTGAGGGGCCCAGAACTGGACGCAGCACTCAAGATGTGGTCTCACCAGTGCCAAGTACAGGGGAATTGTTGGGGTTTGAGTCTAAAAAAAAAAATAAAAAAATCTCTGTCTATGAGATTTTGACATCTTAAGCATTCCATTTTAAATAAAACAGTATATTCACATGGAAAGTGAGCCAAGGGCCTGCCTGAGTAGCAACACTGGGTTAAATCCGAGCTTCTCTCAAGCAGCGTTGCTCCACGCACAATCTGCAGTGGAAAGATGCTCAGGAAGGTGCCTACATCCTTCCTGAAGGGGATGCATTTTCAGCAACAAGCAGCTGCTATTCCAGACCTGTCTCTGGAAGGTTTCCTCACATGAAGGGAATTTGTCTTATTTCGGTGCCACAAAGTTTAGTCTGTGGCGTGCAGCCTGGGCCACTTTTCAAAAGCTGTAGTAACATTTCATCATTTCTCCTCCCGTTATGCTCTTCCCAGACACAGCAGAGAGCAGGCTCGGAGCATGCAGATGACACTGACAGCATCATTTTTCCTCCTTTCTGGCACATTTACCGCTACAAAAATTCTCTCTTGTTAGATGGGCTTTGCAGATTTTTTTTGGTATCTGAACTAATCTAAGGAGCCAAGACAAAGCAGAAAGCAAATGTATTATATTTTCTAGACTCTGCATTCCATTACAAAACATCCGTATTGAGGATAAATTTATATTTCATGCTTGAGATTGAAAAAAAAAACAGTTTAATTTTTTTGTTTTCTGGGAATAAAGCAAGTATTTTTAGCAACCAGCTTCTAAAAGGACTCCTTTACCATCATCAGACATGGCATATTGTGAAATATCTCAATTATGTGCAATTGTGTGTAGTCTATGATGTTACTGTATAAATGAGCACTCACAGGTAAATATCTTTCTTAAATAAGCTGATCAATTTGCCAAATTTATGCGTTACCTGACACTTGAAGAAATAATTAATAGAATATTCCAGGTCCACACAACAATTACTACTAAAAGTTATAAACTGAGTTTTTCCTTTGTTAGATGGTATATCTGCAACTTTCTATTCACAGGTTTTAGTTACTTCTGAAGCAGCTCAAAAGATCACAAAACAGAAATAACAACGTAAAAGCAAAACAGAAACATTTTTCTCTTGTAGTAGGTAGGGGGATGAAACTTTAAAAATGTATGTTTAGCAATATGACTAATCATGTACATTGCTGGGAAGTGCAAACTCATATACATAAAGTAAACCCAAACCTTTGCTCAAATCATTGAAAGTTTTTCTATTCCACATTTCATTTCTACCATGAGAGCGACTGCAGAGAAACAGGATGAGTCCCTTCATCCTTTCCCTAGTTTTCAAACTATGGAACTTTCATGGGAATAAATGATTAGCTTTTGCATACAGTTAATTTCCTAGCCCTGTGATAAACACAATTTGAGCCAAAAGCTTTTCAGATTATAACTGTTCTGCTGGTTTTGGGTTTGTCCAAGATGCCTTGCTGTAGAGTGGAGAACCAGAACAAGACAGAAAGATCCAGAATACTTGACTAGGCAGTTATACAACATTTCCTATTATCAGTCGTCTTTTTTTTTTTTCAGATAAATGTACACAAATAGAAAAAAATAATGCCTTAAAGAAATCCCATATTCTTATGGGTATAAAAATGTGCAACATTTGGGTATTACAAATGTGATAAATTAAAACCAAAAGTCAGCAGCTTACTTTTATCATTTACCGTGGAACATTATGGCTCTCCATTATTATTCCACCACCACTCCTGCATAATTCTATTTAGATCAATAAGGTTAGGTTGGAATAAAACTACATTATGAAGCTGGTGAATCAGGACCCTTATTTTTGACACATTTAAGCTTTTCCTGGAAGACCAGATGGTTGCTGCGTGTTATTCAGATGAAATCTAAAAGAACTCAAATACTCAGCATGCTTTTATTATTGGCATATTTAGTGTGTCACCTAAAGAAATCCACAAAGGGAGATAATAAGCCTTCTCAACTGTTTCACAGTAATTATAGCCCTTGTGATAGTGCTACATTAAGATAACAAAATATAAAACGTGTTTTCAATCAGGAAAAAAAAAAAACAAACATTTGAAATATTTATGCAGGAAAGGGACTGCATCAAGCAGGTTACCATCAGTATATTAGACTTAGAATCAAGTGCAACAAACCCAAGTTCTGCCTGTGTTTGATACTGCACATTGTACAAAATTTAAAAAGCACATTCTTTGTTCTTACCACAAGCCGTAGAGATTTTCACAGGGTTTACCAGTCCAGTTAGATATCGAATATTAAAACAACATAAAGCTTTAGGCACTTGCTTCAAACGTTGCCTCAGGTTTTCAGAGGGACATTTTTCCGTGTACTTACGGTCATTGCACAATGGTCCACTAAAGGAGGTCATGCTGCAGTCACAGCTGAATCCATCCCACTGCTGTAGGCACACGCCCTGGTTTGCACAGGAATCCTCTTGGCACGTTGTGCTGGGGCCTAATGAGAGCACACAAAAAAGGACTTGCACTTCGTCTCCCAGAGCAAGGTACTTCCCAGTGGGTCACATTGAGTAGTTGCCAACATCTCAAATCAAATGAGCAAAAAGAGTTACCAAGTCAAACGCACATGAACTCACTGGTTTTGGAGCAGCATGTAACATTAAAAGGGGGGGGGGGCTTGCTTTAGTTGTAAGATCACTATGTCAAACACATAAGAATGCACAAAACAGAAGCAGAATTATTCCAGGTAGAGTGGGAATGTTAACTTTGTTGTCAGTTATTTGTTAATCTCGTGTCAGACCTTTAACTGGCTAGACGTTGTCTAAAAACTTCATTATTTCTTCCTGTAAATATATTTCAAACAGCAAAGCCAGATGCCACGGGAATCAAAACTCTGGGATATGAAAGATTGGATAATGAAACAGAAAAATGAAACAAGTTCTAAGAAATAATAAAATGAAGCTATGCTATTACAATTATTTTAATCCCATGAATTATTTAAAATGATTTAGGTCTGAAATTCAGAGCAATTTGGGATTCTTTGGCTGGAATGTTGACAAGAACCAATTCACATGCTTTGGGGATCCCATGCAGGTTCCTTCTAAAAGGGGAAATGCAGAAAATCAGACTACTAATGAACTGGCATGCCAAAATGTGATATACACATAAAAAACCAAAGCTACTCTATTTCTAGAGAATCATAACTAGACTACTGAAATATAAAGAAATTTCAAAAAGGAATGATCAAAGCACTAAAGCAATCACTATACAAACATATTCAAGACTGAAAGCCTTTATGCAAGCAATGCTGGAAAATGAAGGTTCATTTAGCCCATTGTTTTAGAGGTGTGAAAGGCAAAATCAGCAACGAAATAACACACTTTAATTCTGAAATGTACAGAGCATTTATTACAGAAATCCAACTGTGCATTGGGGGTTTCAGTCTTGTTTAATACACACAGGGCTATCTACCTTGCAAATCAGCTTTCATCAATGCAACTTTGTCAGCAAAATAAAAAAAAAGCAAAATATAGTAAATGTTAGTAAGCAATATTGAAATGGCAGCAAACACAGAAAAAAACCATTCAGAATAAAGTGCATGCTGCTGTTAAAGAGAGAAAGAAATGCCATATAATGCAAACAAATTAATGCTAATAGCCATAAATCTTCAGGCAAGCCAAAATAAGAAAGCAGTAATTTGCCAGTATTTTACTAGAAATATAATGGTTAATTGAGCTGATGACATGTAATGGAGGAAAATTAAAAGTGTGGGGTTTTTTCTTCCTTGGATAGCTATGAATGCTTTAACAGAGTAAATGCATGGCTGAATCCTCACTAGCCCATTGTCATGTCCAGATACACTGAATTAAAGAATAATTAGCACCATCATCCTCTGTGGTCTGTCTTTTTCTAGGCCTTTCTCTGTGGCTGGTGAATGAAGACTGAAATACAGACTGTGAACCACAGTTTACTATGAGCTCTCACACACATTTCACACTAACTCCTGACACTACAAGGAAAATTTTGGTTCTGGGATTATAAAATCATCCCAAATTGTTTTGGAGGAGGCACATCAATATCTGTCTGAAATTCCAACAGCCAGTCATTGATGGTAAAATAGCAAAGCTGCTCCAAAAATTACATAAATAAATTAAAAATCACACCCCAGAGAGAAGTCCTCATAACTTCTTTTCCATTAGACCTTCAAGTATCTCAGTGTGGGATTTTCTTTTGATTCGCTGGTATTTAAAAAAAATCCATACCAATAAGATTTAAGTCAGCTCCATGGCCTCTTCCTTTAAATGAGACAGAGCTCAATCTCTAAAGCAGGGCCTGAAGAGTCATCAAAGTCACTGAGAGGGAGGGCAGGGTACATTGCATCCCTGTCTTGGCAAAATTATTACTTCTATTTTCTCCCATTAGGAGGATAATACTACTACTACTAGTAGTAGTAGCAATAATAATAATAATAATAATAATAATAATAATAATAATAATAATAATAAAAAATACCACCACCACCTATAGCTGACTGCAGCAGGCAGACATTAGTGATTTCCTTTTTCTTTGGGGTTCTGAGCATAGAAGTTGAAACATTTGGGCATTACATCACCCTTTCTTGAGCAGAGGATTATAATGACAGAATCCCGCAGCTGACAAGACACAAATTTTTCTCACCAGATTCTGCTACTCGGAAACTTTACAAAGCTGAAGTGAAAATATCTGTAGGTGTTTAAATGTTATATATTCATGGATTTATTTACACTTTAGTTATGCAATGTTGAATTTCCTCATCTTTGCAAAAGTAGAGCAGAAGTCACAAGGATTTGAAAGTACATAAACTACAGGACCCTGTAGGCACATTAGCAAGTGCATGTGAAAACACACATTTAGAAAAAAAATATAGATACAATCTCACTAAAAAAGTTAGGGTTTTTTTTTTTTTGGTATTAAATTGATTCTTAGCACTCTTGGCTTATCTATATTAGTCATTATTCTAAAATTGCCATCACGACTAGCTTGCATATAAGCATTGCATATAAGCATTTCTTTTAGCAAAAGTAGGATTATTTTTCCCCAAAGAACAGAAAATGACTGTTTAATGTTGGTAAACACTATGATATTTACCCTGACAAGTTAATATTTTCCTATATTTATTTATATTGAAGTAATAAGGTAGTTAGTAAAAATACTGCAACACACCCTTATCTAGCACTTTTTCCTTTTTCATATTCAATTTTTAAATATTCTAATTTATTCAGCCTTCACTGCAGACTTTTTAATTGTCTGAGTTTGTGATCTCCTTTACATATGTCCTATGTGAGGGCTTACATGCAATATATATATCACATTAAACATTATAAACTGACACATATACGTTTTACAATATATTATTAAAACAAATATCTTACCATCAAGAATCTTCAAGTGTGTTAATATTGTGATTTTTTTCACAGAGTTCATATAATACACAAATTATATTTTATATGCACATATGCATGGTGCCTTTTTCTTATAACTATATAAAAACTGTGGTTTTATCATACTTTACTTTAAGTGGGAAAAGGAAATAAAATTAATTTGACTGGAGGAAAATTCTGTTGACACAGCCTGGCTTTGGGGTTTGCCATTAAGAATTCAAAGAGCCAGCTAGCATATTTATCTTTCTAGCTGTTAGCTTCTATCTGTTCTAGTCATTGAAAATTTGTCAAGAAGGTGGATTCTGCCAAGTGGAAATTATGTTTCATGTTCAATGACAGAGATATCTCTCTGCCTGTGGTTGAAGCTTCAAAAGGCAAACCTTCCAACTTGCCACAGCAATCCCATGGGTGCTTTTGCTCAAAATGTTTAATGCACTTATGACCGTCAAATTATTGAGAAAAATAAATATTTTAAGTACAAAATCTAACAGATAAAATTAATTAGAAGTACATTGTGGCTTCAGAGTTTGACAGTTTGACAAAAGAGAGAAAAAGATTTGTTGGGGTGCTTTTTTCCCCCCCTGATATGCACCTGAAAGTTGGTGAATCCAGTCCCATAAATCTGAAAAACAACAAATCCAAGTGCCTCACTTCTCAGGACAGATTTTCCAGAACCTGATGCCTTAACACTGGGCATAAACCAGCTGTCTTTGGGAGTGGTGGTGACCAACACTTCTGAAATTACTTCTGCTGCTGTGTCCTGAGCTCTCTGGACCTGAGTCTTGGGCGACCTCCAGGGCTTGCACATCCCATGGCAGGGTGAGATCGGTGCAGAACTCTCTCTCTGTAAGGATGGACACAGTCCTGGCTGGACACAGCAGCAGAGGTAGGAGCAGCTTGAGGCATGCAAGGGTTTTCTAGGAGGCACCTGAATTCACAAGTGACCTAAATCATCTTTTAGGTGGCAGAACACTTTTTTGGAAATCTGAATCAATGGTCTGCGAACAAAAGATTGACAGATGGGTCAGACATGAGGACTGGAAGTAAACAAGTGAGATGGAAGAGATAACTTGCAAGGTTAAGCAGAAAGGTTGGAAGGGGATATTTCATTCTGTGTTGTTAAAGATTTCCTTCTGCAGGCAGAAGACTTTTGAGGAGACATTTTCCTGGGAGCCAGGCAGCACATCTGGTTTGACCAGTTTGTTGTGTCAGGTGATTTTGGTGTTGGAAAAAACTCACTCTCTAGGGTGACAAGAGCTTTATGGCCTTTATTAAATTGTTGGTAGCTTTATAAAATCCGCTGATAGCTGAAGTTGTGCCAGTGGTTTAAAAGGTGAACTCACACACCAGGCCTGTGGCAATATTTCTTTGAAGTACAGAAAATTCGTTTAGGAAATTACACAATTTCAAAAGAAGCTATGAAATGCATAATGGAATTAAGACATACTTTGACTCTCTGGAAGGATGGTGCAGGGATGGAATTGCTAAAACCATTCAGAAAGCAGAATCTAATTTTCCAAACTCAGTGGCGAGCTAATACATATTTTTGCACTCCTGAAAGACATATGCAAAATTCCCATCTTCTATTTTTCTGTAGCTTTAGTGTCTGTTTCTGTGTACTAACAATAGAACTTACATTGCTAACTTAAAGTAGGAGGTAAAGAACAAAAATGTTCCACCTGTCCAAATGCACTGTAAGCACAAAAAAGAGGAGACGACTTTATCCACCAGGAAGATTTATCTCGTAAAACTTGAGAAACCCCCAACTCTCCTTGGATTTTTACAATATCAATTTGCATACTTAACAAACTTGATATCAAAGTCATTAAGATTCCAACTTGAAATAGATTTTATAATGTCATTTACACATTTTTTTCTGTCCAGAGAAGAATGGCACTTGAGAGGAGGGAGAACATATAAAATTGAACATAAACACAAAATCCAGAATTATGTGAATAAATTAGATATGCGGGGACAGAAAATGTATTCAAATTATTCCATAAACCATAGTAAAAATAACGTGGGATCAAATGACAGCAGGAAAAATAGCTAGAGATTGACACTCCTGAATCAGAAATACACTTCTTCTAATTCTGTCCTCACTTAAATTTCATGATATACCAGATGAGTCAATAAGGACATAATATTGTGAGATAAAACATATTTATCTGTTACTGATTTCAGATAGAAAGGTTCCTATCAATGCTAATCTGAGGGATGAGTAAAAATACAGAAGATAGAAGATTGGTATTAAAAAGTTTCAAAAATTAGCCTTGAATTAACCAACTCAAAATGTCTGCTTTAAAATTGGAATTACTTAGCTAATGTCTCAACATTAACTAATGCCTGCGTGTTATGAAGATATAAAGAACTTCATTGAAGCTAATTGTTACTGTTGTTATCATTAATTAAAATACATCAGTAGTAAACAAAACACATGAAAAAAAAATCTTGCTACTGGGAAGTAGGGAACCTACATTTAACATTCTGGAGTTAACTCGTGTTCTCAGATTAATCTCTGTGCTTTAGGGCAGGCATATGCCTGTCTCCATAACACTAAAAAACACAGCCTTTATGTAAGAAGGGGTGAAGCAAGATCAATTAGAAGCAGGTAAAATATAGTCTCTTGATATATGGAGTGTAAATATCAAAAAAACCCTGCAGGATTGGCACAGTACTTTCAATATGATATATATATATATATATATATATGTATATAAAAAAACAAAATGTATATATGTATATTAAAAAAAAAAACAAAAAAAAACAACAAAACCAGCATATTTAATACCTTCACATCCTCTTTCTATTTGGCCATTGCAGAAGAGAGCATCTGAGATGAGGTCAGGGAGCCGTCCGTTCAAGTCAACTGATGCAAGGCAGCCTTGGAATCCCTCCTTTGCATGCACCAGCTTGGGCAAGGATTTAAACATTTCTTTGGCCACTCCTCCAATATACAAATCACCTGGTGAGGAGAAATAAATATTAGATGCAAAAAAAACCCACTTGATCTTCTGGCCTTTTTGTGCTGAATAACAGATAACGTCCAAAAAGTACCCTTTGAAATAAGTGTACAAGAAAGCAAACACTGATAACACGTAAGGTACTACAGCATTGCAGGACTGTATTTCTTCAAATGTAAATGTAGACTTCAAATTTGTATGGCTGATTTCTTAGAAGTACTTGGGCATGCTTTCCATGTGTCAGCTCACGTGTTCAGGAAACATGCAGCTATTGCATGCTGCACCTACTGCAGAGAGGAGGATTAAATCACAGAATCCCCATCTAGAAACTCATCTAGCACTGGCACAATAGTTCATCTTTTTGTTCAAATAATTGCTATGTAGTTTGTTCATATAACTGTTCAATATTCAGGGAGGCTGGCCACAGACCATGCCAGTGGTGGACACAGCACAGTGAGATAAAAGGCAACAAGATCCACCTGAAGTCCATGTATCCAGAATCATCCACTCAGAAGCACACCAAGAAATAAAAGATTGAGGGATACATGAAAGGAGAAACTTAGAGCTACCACTGTTAAACAGAAAAATGACCAACTATCCCCACAGAAACTCATGTGGGAGCAAAGGGAGTTTGATGCCTTTAAAACAGCAATAGGAACACTGAGCAAATGGAATTTTGCCGCAGAAAATGATTCTAATGGCAGACACAAACAGCTTGCTCTGATGAACCCCAGGCAACTTACTCAGGACTGAAAACCAGGGATTTTCTCCCTTCAAGTAATTCCTAGCTCTGTGATAGACTTACTTTGAAAGTACACAACTATAACTTTCCTCTCCAACAGTGAGGGGAGGATGATTTTCGTTTTAAACCAATTCAGGCTCTACATTTATTTCATGTGTTGGGTGTGTCTGGCAGACAGAAAAGTCACCTTTCGATCCAACATAACCATAAGAACCTCCCTAAGTGTGCCTCAAGTGTCAACCTGCAGGTTTAACCAGGTGCTTTCCATACCTGCTGCTGAGGACATTCTGCAGAAAAGAGCCTGGCTGCTGCTTGGCCAGAGAAGGGAGGCAGGCACAGCACAGTCTCTGTTTAGGCATTAAATGCTCATTGGATTTATTTTTTTGGATTTGGATTTATTTTTTATTTTAATTGGATTTATTTTTTTGCCAGCACAAATTTTCAGCAGTTTATCTGAATATATACATTCTAATCTACATTGTGCTTTCCAGAACAACCCTCAGTCTGGATGAATTTGGAGCCTAGGCCACAAGACCCGCTGCTCTAGTGCCAAAGAGTGTTTCTGCATGACCTCAAATGCAAAATTGCTGCTTTCCTAAGTGTTTGCTAAGCTTTGCAGGCAGGTTTTACAGTGACAGAATGTACAGTTGCCACCACCCCATGTGGCTAGTTTTAATCTCCCTCTGGTGTAAATCACAGGTACACCTTTTACTGCTTCTCCTGGCATAATTCTTGTTTGAAAAGGAATGCAATTTAGTGCTGTTTGCAATGGTTTACAGTTTGCCTGCAAGGAAATAACCTGAAACAAATAAATGTCTGTAAGACTGAGAAAAATCTTTAGTCATTACGTATCATCCCTAAAATTCAACTGGATTTGAATGAGTGAAATAGAGAGGAAATGGAACATGCTTAGGAAAATGCTCATTAACATATAGAATTTATAAGCAAACCAACTAAAAGTCTTTGCAACCTTTGCAGCATCCTACATTAAGACACCTCAAACTTTATCCATTATATATAGATAATTTGGAAAAGAAGATCTTGCTTTCCTCTAGAGTGAGGTACAATGTAAATCTAATAAATCTGAGGTAAAATGTAAAACATAACAGATTAAAATATGGTAATCCATCTGTTCCCATAAATGGGATCTAATTCATTCACAGCAGAAAGAGTCCTGCATTTTTCCATCTGCTGAACTGAAAACAAAGTTAAAACACTTGTGTCATGATAAAGGTTCTTCATCATTTTCTCAGACAGAACATCTAGAAAGCAAAGCCTTTCCAGGTTTCCTGAAGATTTGTGCCTTCAGTCACTGCCAGCTCAGAATAGAGAGATAATTCATCTCCCCTGATCCCAACAGACTTAAAAGAGGGAGACCATTCCAGGGAATAGTATTAAGAAAATCACTTGTATGATAAAAAAGTTAAACTTGATCTATTGCACATGACACGTGTAACCTCTTTTTAAAAATACACTGTCCAAGCAACCCTTTTTATTCTGTGATTAGTTACATCTTTAAAACCACAACATTTCACATTGATCCCCTGCTAATTCCTGAGATCCATCTCTCAAACCTATTGAGATTGCTATTTACAGTCATGCAGTGGCTGCCAGTTATGATGGATGGCTAGCAGAAATCCAGGTCAGTGTGCCAACATATAAGCTGGAACTCAGAATGAATTCTCCTGAAAGGATACACTGGAACATTGCCAATTAGGTATCACATGCAGTGAAGTACAATATATTGAGTCTAAATAAGCTGCATCCCTACAGCCTACTTACAGTACCTTAAGAGTGTTGATAATTAGACTGATCTTTCTATACTATTAAAGATACAATTTTTACAAACAATTTTTATCCTATTAAAGATACAATTTTTACAGATGCTCTGGGTACTATTTGAATTTTGCTGCTGTTCAAAATAACTTTGAGTTCTGCTTTTAAAACTCAAACGTGCATGTAGTCCACACTTAACACACAAATACATATCATATGTACTGAGGAGCCATACTGGCTATTAGACTTCACCTTTTATAAAGCATATAAAAGTATTTTTATGACTATGAGGTAATCTTCCCAGATTTAATATCAAATGTTTAATACCATATGTGTTTTGAGTTTGCTGCTGCTGGCATGAAAAGCACTTTCTCTCAGACATAAAACTTTGCTAAGGGATAAGTTCTGGAATTAAAACTCAAATTTTTATTTTTGTTTTAAATTAGCTGATTTTTTTCACTTGTAATTTTTCTTATCTGCCATCACAAAATGTTTCCATTGTTGCTTTTATTTCAGTTAATCACATGCTACTTTCATATGCATCTCAATGAAGAAGTAGTTTCCAACAAAGCTCAATCCATTAGACTTTCAGACAAGACAGGATTGCAGAAAATATTGTTAATTAAATTTTACCTCAAACATGTGATGGCAGATATTCAGAAAAGATAAAAGATTTTCCCTCTTCCTATTAAAGAGATCAGAAGAATCCACATAGTGCGATACAAACTCACAGATTCTCTTTCTCACTTCTTATGTAAGCACAGCTTCACTACTGGAAATTTTACTCCAGAACAAATCCCTTGTTGTGTAGCTGCCTGCTTACAAGTGTGAATTACATGCAAGTTATTTCATGGAGTAAGGTACCACAGGTCATCAGATCAATAGTACAAGCTTATGACACTGTGTAAACTGGCTGCAGCCTAAATGCAACACTAATGCTACAATGCTACCCACTGAAAATGTGTTAACCACAGCTTCTGGAACTGAAGTTCATGTTCTCTTCCAAAGTTCACTTTGATTTTTAAATGTATTGCTGAAAACATCTCGTTTGTCTTATATTAAGCCTGATTTTCTTTAATTTATAAAGGAAAATAGCCAATTTACAGAAAATATGCAGCAAATGTCATAGGCAATGTTGCAGGTAGTAAAGAAATAGGTGAGAGTGACCCAAGATTTCCTTGTGATCACTAGAAAAGCTCCAAATAAAGCAGTTTCTTGAGAGCAGATCTCACAACTCTCCTCTTTTTTCTTGTGCTAGGAGTCAGCGCACAGATTTATCACTTTTTTTTTTTTTTTTTTTTTTTTTTTTGAGTGGGATGATTGTTTCCTCTATTAGTTTTTCTGATAAAAAAAAAAAAAGTGTGCTCCAGCCCAGCCATGTTCTCACTGGCACGTTCATGGCAGGCCAGAGGAATCAGCTGGAAGGCAGCACTCTCACTTTCAGAGCTAGACCTGCTCTTGGCAATGATGGTACTGCTCAGTTATGCCACAAGCACACGTAAAGAGAAGATTTTAGTGGGTTTAATTTGCATCTTTT
The DNA here is from genome assembly GCF_024509145.1 of Vidua macroura. Classification (NCBI taxonomy): domain Eukaryota; kingdom Metazoa; phylum Chordata; class Aves; order Passeriformes; family Viduidae; genus Vidua; species Vidua macroura. The sequence continues at coordinate 1,859,297 of NC_071573.1, read as the reverse complement.
GCAGGTACTGCAGATCCTCAGTTATTCCTATTAATCTCTTTTCTGACTTAGTGCTTTAATAACAGGGAAATATAACACAGAAACAAATTGCTAGCTAATAAATTAACCCGAGTTCTCAATGTATTCATTATTGGAATCACACTTATGCAAAAGCACGCAGAACACCACACAACAGTGAGTCACACACAACTGTTGGTGAAACAAATGCCAAGTCCTCCTGTAATAGCTCATCTTTTTTTATCCCAAGCCTCTGCATTTCTTCAAAATAAGAACTTTGCAAATGCTAAACCAAAGAAATGTAAAACAAAGATTGAAGGTGCTGTTCTATTTTCTGACTAACTAACAGAAGGCATTAGGAGTTATTATCTGGCACTAGTGACATTGCTGACAGGTCACTTCACAGACTTTTCTCCTTTTCTCCATCCCTGAGAATTCTTACATGATATATGCTGGTGGGCAAAAACTATTAACTTCATTTAACAGCTACCATTGTCTTCAAACATAAGTAGAGAGGGAATTTTTTTCCATGTGTTTATGATGATAAGAATACTGCTCAGGTGTGACTGGTGCACCTGGAGCCCTTAACAAACCAGCAGCAGTTTGGTACAGAAGATTTGTGACGTCAGGTAACAATTAGTTTAGTCAGGATATGGTTAGACTTCTTTACTCTCCTAAATCTGTGTGCTTTCTGTACATATCTGGTGTTCATTTCTTGAACACCTTTGCTGACAAGAAAGGAAAACCATTCATTCAAATGTGGCCCCATGTATGGCTAAAAAAAAATTATATATATATATAAGGAGGAAATACAACACTGGAATGAATTGTGGCTTGACTTTTCCTAATCCATAAAGACAATATCTCTGGAATATTTTTATATGCCTGAACAAAAGCATCTTCAAATCCATCATTGTCTCCAAGAGCAGACATTCTCTCCCCCAATCTCTTGTCGTGCTGCTGGTTTTAAAAGTACTTTCAGCTATTCTCCTAATTTCTCTTTCATTTTGGAAGAGGTTGCTTTGACATGTTTCTAATGTCACATTGTACTAAACCACTGCCATGGCTAGGACTGAGAGTGCTTCTGTGGTGTACCAGGGTGGAAGTTCTCCAGGAAGGAGATGGATAGCCCTGCCATACCGTGGTGGATTCTGAAAACACAGCAGGCATCTCCACAATTCCCTTGACATGACACATGAAAATACAAAGGAACATTTGTCTGTGGTGAAGCCAAGGTGTCAGGCACACTTTTCTCCAAATATGCTAGCTCAAAATGATCAAGCATGAAACAGCTTCTTCCCTCAGGCAGGCAAAGACAAAGGAGGACTGCAAAGACTGAGAAATGCCACAGGGAAAGTCTAATCTCAAAAGAAAAAAGTGTTCACTTTATTCCAATCCCTCCTAAAGCAGATGAGCTGCTGTTACCAGATCAATAGAAATCGCTTTGGAGTACCTTAATAATTGCACTACAAACTTCATGGTGGAGCTCATCCTAAGGCAACCCGCACAATCCCAACTCATGGTATTTTTAAGGCAACTGAATTGTGAAAATAAATTACTACACGAGCTGAATATGCACTGACAAAAGAACAGATGCTATCCAGGTTGCCAACCAAGGGCTGCTGTCTCAAATGGAAATGTCAGGTGGGCATTCAGGTGTCTTTGACATTCACTGAAACATGGGAGCCTGCTTGGCCTTGATGAGCTTCTCACCTCCCCAGTGAACAAAATCACCCACCTTTTGGCACATTTACTTTGTGCAATAGGCAGAGAACAGCGGAGATGTTTCTTTCAAATTGCAGCACACACTTTAGAAGAGGAACTGGGCCTGAATACTGGATGAGTGGTCATTCTAGAGTCTCTTCTCACCTTCATCAAGCCTCAGCAAACATTTGCTCTTTGTTCCGTATCAAAAAAAGTGTTTGCTCCTTAAAACAACATTGATGAGACATAATTGCTCTTTTTTTTTCTCATAAACCAAGAAGCCTGCTGTGATCATAGCCCATTAATAAACAGAAGAACTGTTGACAAAGGCTTAAATGCTGCATCCACACAGCTTCTGCAGCGCATACGCTCCAGCATATGGCTTTTCAAACCCCCTTTGCAGCAGAGAATATGCACTTTGCTGTGCATTCACAGGCTTGCTTGGTGCTAGAGCAAAGCTTGACTGAATTTTGTCTACCACTTGAGGGAAAACATGAAAATGTAAACTCAGTGTTTTATGTCCACTCACTCACTTCAAAGAGTCCATTCTGTAGCTTCAGTATTGATTTGTGGTTGATGTCTTTTGGTTTTGACGTGACTTTATTATTTTTTTTTTTTAAGAAAAATAGTATTTTCAAATATTTTTCCTATTGGAGTGATGCGTTCTATCATTTTTAGGCCCTCTCTCACCTAAGGAGGGAAAGGGTGGCTAGTTTACTTGCCCAAGCTCTGCTGAGTTATCTGTCCTTTCAAATATTTCAGGCAAGAGGGTGTTTTATGATGTGACAGGTGGTGGCTTTCATCTTTCATGTTCCCTATACTGATAACCAAGCAAGGCAAGATGTTTACAGGCAAATAGAAAGAAAAAAAAAATAAAGAAGAATTTCTAGGTTAGCAAGTCACTCTTTTGGGAAGGAATAGAGAAACTGATCTTTTCACCCCAATTCTACACTGCTTTCAGTATCTTGCCTGAATACCCCATTAAATGTATTAGGAAAAGAAAAAAAAAGAAGACATCACCAGCACTGAAATGCTGACTTTGTAGGTTTTCTTCAGGCATCCTTATTGGCACAATAGCACATATTGTAATTATTTGTCAAGAGAACTGAACTTTGAAGATATTTCTTCCTTTGAGTGATACTTTACTGTTCTTTTTACAATTTCACTGTAGCACTGCCTCGTGGTCCACACTGACAGAAAAAAATAAAGGCAAGGAGAATTAAGAGGTACCAGAAAGAATTTACAGTTGATGGGTGCACCAGGAGCAGTATCTTTCACTTGCCACCAATTTCCATGGCAGTCCACAGTGGGGATACAGGTGCTGCTCCACCTCCAATCTCCTGATTCCATCACACCACGCAGAACTACACTGAAGACTTTCCAGAGTCCCACAGATTCTTCTGCCAAGAAACTTTCCCTTAATTGGACAGCTGGATGTGCCACCTCTTGGTGCTCAGATTTCGTTCTTATGACAATTTTTGACTCAGTTTAGTGCTCCTCAGGGATTACACAAATGTGCCCATGTTTCACAGGCAAGTAAAGGAAGTCATAGGAAGTGCTGGTGTGTGAGAAACAGCAACCACACAAACGTCCAAGTACTGAATAGACAAAAGGAGATAGTCAAAAAGTAACTGCTCACATCTGAAGACTTCTCCAGATTAAAATCCACCTTTTCCCCAACAATTCTCTTCTCAAAAACCATTTTTTCCCTCACAAGAAACAGTCTCACAAAAATCATTTAACATTTTCCTGACAATAAAAATCCTCACAGCCCCAGCCACTCTATTTCTCTCTGCTTGTTTTTACCCCCCCACAAGACTAGATGAAGAGCACTGGCATTGAAAAAGATTAAACAGATGTAAAACCAAAGCAGTCTGCTTGTGCAGTGGACTGTGAGGAAAGCTGGTGATGCGTGTTAAATGGTAAATAATAAAATCTAATTGCCATATAAATGTGTGTGGCAATCCATCTCCCACATAATCAATGCTAGGCCAATTGCTCTGCACGGGGGGGATGGCCGTGGTGGAGAGGTGAGGCATTCAAGCACATCAAATGTCCTTCATTTCTTTCCTGTTCTGACCACTTCTGGGGACTGCACACACCTTAAAAATAGACAGAATTTAACGAAGCTGGCATTTGCATGGCATAGTATATTCAGATCTCCCTTCCTCCTGCTATAATTTTTTCTCTCTCTGCTTTATCAGCCAACACATGCTCTTAGCAGAGCTTGCTTCCAAAATAGTGAGGAATTCCTCTTTCCAGCAGACCTACTAGACCTCAGAGATCATGATCTGCAAAATTCTTCCTTTGGCTAGAGCAAAAGGAAGCTCCACGTAAAGCTACCAGCCAGCTGAGATGCTAAACATCCTCATTTTGAATGCAGGCTTGCAGAGAGTAATTTTTATATGATATTTCTTTTGATCAAGACAATCACATTCAGACTCTGAGGATATTCCACGGAGCTGCCCTTTTGTGCAAAAAGGATCACTCAGTTAAAATACCAAGGGTAATGAGGGTTCACAGTAGCACATTTTAAAGCAAATTTAGGATGTGCTTCTTCACTCTGTGTATCTGTGGGGGGGCTAGGATGCAGTGGATGCATGTTTATACTAAATATGCAGAGGTTCTGGCAAGTTTTAAGAGCATCTATGCTTCCTGTATAATTCTTAACATAACTTTTACTTATTCCAGAAAGACTTGAAAGAAATTCCACAATTACCAGCAGTAATAACCTGCATGTCAAACAGCTGTAGGAATGAAGGCAAATCTATCCAGTCACACATGGGGAAAAGAGAAGAACAGGGGAAAAGAGGCAGAAAACAAAAACCCTTTCATCATGAACTGATCTGACAGATTACTGCATTGTTGTTGGCTTCATTTTACAAGCTCTAGAATATCTTTATTTAACCTAGAACTACTGGAATAGATTTTCAATTTTTACCCCATCTTATAATTCTGGTAATTTGGATACAATTTCTGAAGGCTTAGCACTATCAAAATTATTTTCACAGCCTGGTAGACGGCATTGTTTAGAAGCAGCATGTAAAAAGTGGGAAAAAAAGGAGGATGAAGGAATTCCCATTAGACCAGGTTGTCCAATGACCTGCTGTTATCCACTCCTAGAACTTTGTTACAGAGGATGATCCAAAGAAGAGCTCTCAGTTTTAAGTTCTTTGTTTTCCCTCTGCACAGAGTCTGCTTTCCTTCAGGAAAGACAACAGCTGCATTTGCCATTGTGTACTCCAAGAGGTCACACTGGGAAGATCTATTTGCTGTTGACAGTATCTGGAACTCTGGATTTGGAACAGAACATTATTTCTGCATGAAGAATTCACAGCCCACTGGCAAGGTCATCACATTTAGCTCACGCATGATTATTTGAGATATTTAAGCATTAATACTTGCTCATTTGTACAATGTGCTGTGCTTCTAAAAGTTTTGTTTCTCTAGTGATAAAAATATAAAGGATCACTGCTGTTGATGGAGACCTTGCAATGCAGAGAAAAAAATCATATAAAGAGGCAACAATAATAACTGCCTCAGTATAAAACAACAGAGAGAAATATTACATAAAATATAAACAATTTCGATTTCCACTGCTGAAACAGGAATTCCTCATTATGATCAAGACTAATTTAGCTCAGCATGAATAACCTACTTTGACAGGCTAACAAAATATCAATAGATTAAGGGAGTATTGCAAATCATCAATGAAGGTAGATTTAGTAGATTTACTGATAATTTAGTTAATTGCATTCAAAGTTGACAAGGATGAATTAATTGCCAAGCAAATCTTTATGCACATTGAAGAACTATAATTTGGTGCATTTGCAAAACCACTGGTGATACCAGAAATTAATAAAGCTATTCTTTCAGGTGCTTCAGTCTAGTCTGTTTTCATAGTATTGGACAAAACAGCAAGTGAGAAAGCAAACATAGATAGAAGCAGCAGCCCTCTCTCAAAAGAATAAAGGAAGCCAGGGGCCAGTGAACAGATGCAGAAATAGAAGTGAAACAGACAAGAGATCTAGACAGGTTATTTTAATCCAATTAGGCTGATTCTGATGTGTGTAGCATTTTTTGAGGATGCAGTGATATAACAGCACAGGAATAACATATGACTTACAATAGGCTCTAAAACTGATGTTTGAGAAGGCCACATGAAAGATGATGACAGTGAGACAAGTTGAAATTATGAATGTCAGTTCCAAAAAGCAGGTCTTGACACATGAAATAATGCACAGGCAGCAAAAGTTAACCCATAAATGTTGAGCTGTGCAGGATTTTTTTTTTTTTTCAGAATGGTGATTTCCTTCTAAAAAATATATAGTTAGCCCAATATCAAGATTAGGATGACTGCAGATCATCTTAGAGGATACAGCATATCTGTGAATATATTCTGTCATCTGGAAAGTTTAAAACTGGAACTACCAACTCATATAAAAGTTTGTAACTACTTATTGTTCAGTCTAAAATAACTGCAGCACTCTTTACCTTCTCGTTTGGTAAGAGTACAACATCTCAGCTTCTCATTTCAATTTATAAACAATTAAAATGCTAAAATATTTTCATTTTCTGATTGGTATTCCAAGAGAATTCTGATTGGATTTTGCAGGGATTTTTATGCCTGCTGTTTAAAAAAGCGTGTGAAAGCTCTGGGGATTAAAATACTGCCTATATGTGTAGGAGAGAAGCAAGAGGAAGATTAAACCCTAGTAGGTAAGTGGATATAAAGTGTGCTTGAGGATGTACTTATAAAATAAAATAATTTCTGACAGAACTACAGTTTCCCATACCACACAGAAAAAAGAAATGTGGAGAGAGAAGAGACATCATAGACATTGTAAAAGTCACAGTCTGAGACAGGAAGACAGCATTTCTTTGGCAACAGAGAGGAGCAAAGATCACAAAATGGTTTGTTTTGGAAGGGACCTTAAAGATCATTCTTTTCCACCCCCTTTGCCATGGGCAAGGACACCTTTCACTAGATCAGGTTGCTCAGAGACCCATCTAACCTGGCCTTAAACATTTCTGGGGATGGGGCATCCACAGCTTCTCTGGGCAACCTGTCCAGTGCCTCACCAGCCTCACAGTGAAGAATTTCTTCCTAATATCTAACCTAAAACAGCTCTTTCAGTTTGAAGCCATTCCCCCTTATCCTGTAAAAAAATCCCTCTCCAGTTTCCTTCCAGGCTTCCTTCAGGAACTGGAAGCCAAAAATTAGGTCACCCCAAAGCCTTCTCCTTTCCAGACTGAGCAACCCCAACTTTCTCAGCCTTTCCTCATGGCAGAGGTGTTCCATCCCTTGGATCACCTTGGTGTTCCTCCTCTGGACCTGCTCCTTGCCGTGCTGGGAGCCCAGAGCTGGATGCAAAATTCCAGGTGGGATCCCAGCAGGGCCGAGCAGAGGGGCAGAATCCCCTCCCTGCCCTGCCCTGCCCTGCTGCCCACGGTGCTCCTGGTGCAGCCCAGGACACCTTTGGCTCTCTGGGCTGCCAGCACACGTGGCCAGCTCACATCCAGCCCCCCGTGCACCCCCAAGTCCTTCAGGGCAGGGCTGCTCTCCACCTGCTCACCCCCAGCCTGTGTTGACACTGAGGGTTGCCCCATGCCAGGGGCAGCACCTTGGTCTTATTAAACCTCATAAGAGCAAAGTGGCTCCACTACTCCAGCTTGTCCAGGTCCCTCTGGATGGCATCCTGCCAACCACACCACCCAGCTTGGTGTCATCAGCAAATATGCTGAGGGTGCACTCAATCCCTCTCTCTATGTCAATAACAGAGGGATTTAATAACACTGCCAGCAAGGGACATCACTTGTCAGTGCTGTCCATCAGGACTTTGAGTTGTTGACCACCACTGAATGCAACTGTCCAACCACTTTCTTATCCATCATTTAATCCACCTCTCCAGTTTGGGGAAAAGGATGCTGTGGGTAACTGTGTGAAAGGTTTTACAGAAGTCCAGACAAATGACATCTGTAATCTTTCCCTTGTCCACCAATGTAGTCACTCCACCAAATAAGTCATTTTCTCTTGTTTTTCTGCCCTTTGAGGCCACTCAGACCCCTCACAACATCAGAGCACAGCACCAAGTACAACAGGCAAGAATTCCCCTCCACCCAACTCTTTCAGGCCCTGAATTGCAGCCATGTCAACCATCTGAGCTATCCTGAGAGCAGGACAGGGAATCTGCTCATGAAATATATGAAAGGAAATTTGCTGTGTAACTGTTTTGGCAGGCTTGAGTTGCACTGCTTTTGCTGTTCAGACTCATTTATCTTTACGGGTTATTGCTAGAACTATACCTCAGCACACTTTGCTAATTTTCCCTGTGAGCAAAAATAACACAGCTCTTGGAATCCAAACACAGAATTATTTTCACCCATTTATTTGTCCCCAATTTATAATTTACCCATCTAATTACAGCCATAATTAGGCTGCAGGATGTAATATATATGTGCTTCCACAGGTAGCTGCTGAAATTTTACCAGAGGTTATGCAGGGAACTGATGTGTGTGATAATGAACTTTCTGTGTTGTATGGCCAAATCCTACACCCAAAAGGAAACATATATTGGAAATTCTCTCCCATACTTTTATGGCAGCTGTCTGCTCTCCCAGACAACTTCCATGCTGTGCAGGCTCAACAACACAATCTGTGTCTTATCTTTGTGCTCAATTCACTGTGTATTTGCAAAAACCCACATATTGTGGGCTTCTTTTTCTAGGATCAGCTTGGATTTCAAAATCAGAAATCTGGTAACTCCACAATTATGCAGAATGGCTGCAGGTTTCATACTCTCTGCACACATTTATATTTTACCTTATGATAACTCTGGTTAAGCAGAACTAGTGATGCCAGGGGCAGGAAGTGTGATTTTGCATTGGCTTTGTTGCTAAGGCTGAGACAGTACAGGACAATGAATTAACTGCAACTATTTATATCAGGAAAGTATATGGAGTGTTTATAGCACAACAGAAACGTGCCATTGCAAGAAACACAGACGTAAAATAGAAAAGAAGCACCTACAGTAGATAATGTCTACTAAATACTAAGGAAGGAAAGACAGTAATGAAAGGCAATTTTTTCTCCCTTTTAGCCTGCTGGATAAAAAGTACCAGCTTGAATCCCCTCCTAAATCCAACCAAAATTCTCATGATACATATTGTGCCATATTTAAAAGAAGCTGACTGAGAAAAATATAGTATAATACATTTAGAACAATAAAGGAAAATGAGGCATACTATTATGAGAAGACCTGTGTATGCTAGACCAGTTTCAGAGAGCTGCTTGCTATATATCCCTGCACTGAACACGTCAGGCTTGTTATTCTTTCACTACCCACATTCCCTGGGTGGTAAATTATAGAAAATCATCTAACACAATTCACCTTAACTCGCTTCAAATCTCACTACGGTTTCTTTTTTCATGCTCCTCATCCTTTTTTTTTTTTCTTTTTTTTTTTTTTTTTTAATTCCAAAGGAATTCAAGGTTAGGAAACGCGGCAGCTATGGCTACAGCTTTACTTCAGAAACGGAAGGCAAAAGTAGCATTTCCAAATGCACACAAAGGGATGCTGGATTCCGCAGCGTTCGGTGAGATCACAGCGCTCTCTAGTGCCTTTAGCGGGCACACGGAGAGAACTTGAGCCGAAGGAACTTATTTAAGGAACTTCCTTTAAATAAGGAATTTTAAATTTAAGGAACTTTCCTTAAATAAGGAACTTTAAATTTAAGGAAATTTCCTTAAATAAGGAGGCACACCAAAGACCCACCACAATCGGTTTGAAAAATAAATAGAATGTTTATATTTTATAAATAAGTAAATATTTAATGGCTGTGTTAATTATCAGGTCACAACAGGATTTTTGTTTTGTTTTGTTTTGTTTTTTTTTCCTGCCCATGCCTGATTTAACTACAAGGAAAAGAGCCAAACATATTAAAGACATACAGATATGCATAAGTAGTACTTGCCATCTTAAGAATGTCAAGGAGCAAGCTGGATGCTTTTTCTACAGCATCAAAAATGATATTGAAATATTACACTGCATCAATAAAAAAAAAAATCGGTGATGTTTAAAAGAATGCAAACCTGAGAAACAGCATGGCACAGATTTGAAATGCTACTTTAGGAATGGAGTGTGAGCCACCCAAAAAGCTTTATCAGAAATGCCAGGTTTTTAAATAGAGGAATCTCTTATTGAAGATTATGAAATATCAGGATACTGTTTTCACAGTCTTTCTTACAATCTTAATAGCACTTTCAAGTGAGGCAAACATGTAAAATATCACAAAATCCAGCATAATTACCAAGGTCAGCTCATTATCTGTGACTCAGAGGCAGTTAAAAGAAAATTCAGCAAGGAATAAGCTCTTGATGGAATATTAATATCTACTTTGAACATCCTGGCTTTTGAAATATCATATATCTTTGACTGTTATGAAATTTCAGTTTTCCTGCCACGAACCTTTTTAAAGAATTGTAAAATACACACTACTTTTCCACATCACTAGAACATATATTCTTATGCTTGTTTAGGTAGTCATTATTTTAAAAGCATACCTATACATCCTTTCAAAAAAATATTTTCCTCAGATGCAAATAAGTTTTTTAGAAATCCATCCATAGAACTCATTACTATCACTTATTTTAAAGTATACATATGTTTATAAATAACAGATCTTAAGAATCTAGCAGGATTTATAACATGTAGGTTTAGTGTTGGTAACAAAGGTTACCCCACCTGCAATCAAAATTATGATGCATTACATATTTAGATGAGTATGTTATGCTACTTTTATAACCTATGTTCATGTAAAAGTCAAGCTTTTTACATAGACATTGCAAGCCTCCTTTAGTCCCTCAACTATATTTTGGTTTATATGGGCCACTCTGTGTTGTTATCACTTCCTACCTTTTTTTTTTTTTTTTTTTAATTCCCATGGGATCTTCACGTGTTTAAAGTTGTACCTGCCTGTGCAGAAGTACTACTAAACTTGCATTGCCTGGGGTTAAGGTGATGTAATCTCTTGTTATCGTGCTGATTATTATGAAATAAAAGGTTTCATACAATATTAAAAAATTATAAGGTACTTTACATCTGTAGTTTATTCTGTTTATTATTCTGTAATGGCCCTCACTGTAAATAATACAAGAAGCTCTGTACTTACTTTTTAGATCTAAATTTCTGGCTCCTGCTGTGCTCTGTGTTGTGATTTTAGTGTCAATCTTTACAGTGTGTAGGTTGTTGGTGTCCCTTGATATCATGACATTATGCCACTGGTTGTCATTCAGAGGTTTATTAGAACTTCCCTTGATGAGGTTGGCACCGTTTCCCAAGTCAAACACATAGTGTAAATACCTGGGAAAAAAGAAAAAAATGGAAAAGTTTCCTTTTTCTTTACATAGCAAGGGGGCAATAATTAATATGCCTAATATTTTCTATTTGCTTGCACTCCTCAGCAGCGCTGGCTAAACCAGAAGACAACAATGAACGCCAGATGGGGAAGCAACTGTGATTCCGAGAAATCGCCACTCGTTTGGAGGAGTTGAGGTGCAGTCCCAAAATTCTGGAAAGCAACGGGCACTCCACGTACCAAGACATGCATACATACGTAGAGAGAGAGAACAAGAGGGAGGCTACAAACTAGCACTTCTTTGTGGTAAGCACGAGAGAAGTTATACCTATTATTTACTGCCATACATTTCAGGCATCTAGCTTCATCTGAAAGAAAGAGTCACAACAAAGCACATGAAGTTCAACAGGAAGAAACATTTTATCCATCACATCTATCCAGTCAAGGAAAAAAAAAAAAAAAAAAAAAAAAAAAAAAAAGATTTGCAGACTAAACTTTCCCGTGTATTCCTCCTGCACACACATTTTGAATGGACTGGTTTTGTCGTTACTCTAATCCATACATACCCTTTTACTAATTCAACCACAATGAAATCATTTCCATCGCCACTGTTAAAAAGTATCAATCCGTCCAGGGAGGTGGTTTTGAACTGGAAAAAAAGGTGCATAGATGTGTACGCTTGTAGCGTGGCCAGTGCAACATAACTTGCTTTTGTTTTAAAGGTTACGGGGTCTGCTATGATGTTCCTGAACCCGAATCTTGCATTTAGCTCACAATAATCGATGTCTCCATTTTTACATAAGTCAATGTATGCCATGCCATTAAATGTGAGACTCTGTAGATGCCCAATAAAATTAGAAGGCACAGAAGACAGGTAGCGCCGTTCTGTTATTATTCCTGTTTCTATGTTGTGGAATTCCAGCCGTGTGTGATCGCCAGCCATTTGACCTTTAAACAGCAACAAGAAAACATGTGTTAGTGTCTGAGAGGGGAGGTCAAAGAGCACATCATGTGATTAAGCATCTGCAACATTTTCACACTTTTCAGAATGTGCAAGGCCAATTGTTGTCTCCAAAGGGAATTCTTCCAAATTCATCCTAATTACTGGTAAATCCAAGAGCCTTTCCAAAGCATTCAGTAAATTTGGATAAGGCCAACAGAAAAATTTCTAAACTGAAACAGTTTACCAGAGTAAATTAAACTGCCAACAAAATCCCTCACTTTAGTTACACCTAAGCAGATGTGGGGTTTTACTGTAAGTAAGTGCAATTACTTAACATGAGGAACACAGGGGCCAATCTCAGAGCTAAACCAACAATGTCAGAGTCTCATGAAAGAGAAACAGAACAGCTTGAGGGATTTTATTCCATGTGCCTTGCTTCAACGTGCATGATTTGGCTAGCGGCAGGAAGGATTCCTGTTTCAGCTGTCTTAGGCACATTAATGCCAGACCTGCTGCAAAAAGCCCTGTGTGACAAGGGTGGAGAGCTGCTTGAAAGCAGCTGGCTTTGTACCATGGGGATAAACCATGAGAGAAGGGGCAGAGCCCAAGAGATGGGCAGAGCAGAAAGCCTGCAGGAAGGGGGCATGCCAGCGTTTTGCAATCCTGGAGACAATAAGGGACTTGCTTATGTCAGAAAGGTGTCTGAAAGCAAACCCCACAGCTGCCTTTGAGTTCTCTCTGCCATGCCAGGACCACTGCAGAGCAAGAAGCCTGAAATTTGCTGACTGCAAAGCTAACCTGGAGGAAAGGATCAGCACTGCCAGAGTACACTGCATACAGGTCAGGTAAGTTTTTAAGCTAGTTATTAAATACCTTACTCAGCTCATCAAAATTGTGTTCACTCAAGAGTTCCTTTTTTTCTGACAGAATGCCCAATTTTTCCATGCTTATTTTAAAGAAGTAGGGCAGTATTTTCACAGGGCTGATTCATGGTCACATTGTGTGGAAAAACAGCTTCTTATTACTAATGAATTTCACCATTTAATGCACCTTTTGCAAACCATGGCCTGGATTCCCTAGTTCCTTAGTTGTTTCATGTCTCTCGTGGAGTACACAGAAGGTGAAGAGCAGACCTAGCCAGTCTGGACTAAGTCCTGGCATAAAACACTTCCCACAGTGGTAAAGCTGCTGGTGAACCAAGTTCCCTCTGTGCCTCCCCAAATATTCTGTTCCAAGAGACAGTGTGAGCACTGCCCCAGGCTGGGCATGGCAGAAGTGGTGCACAAAGCCTGGAGGAGGCTGACACAGCTGTACCTTCGTAGGTGTCATAAGCAAGTGCCTGTGGACATGTGTGTGACAGGGAAAAGACAAGGGAAAGAGAGATGTCCATATCTGGGGTTTGCCCAGGGAGATGAATTCACCAGCAGGTTAAACCTCAGCACTGAGATACAAGTACAGGCATCAGTGAAGTTACAGGAAAAAAATAGCTCTGTAAGTTTTAATACCATTCAGGCATTGCTCTAATAATTCATGATAAATATTTACAAGTAGCTTGCTTAGCTTTGGGATGAGTTCTGTAGGACAACTTGTGATTGAACCCCACCTGGGATCTGCACTCACAGGGCTGAGCACTGCAAGGGGCACCCTAAACCCCAGGGACAGTCTCCTTGGTGTTCTTGTTTCTAAACATCAGTTCTGAAGATACCACTTTCCCTGAATGCATTAAGCAAAAGTGGATTCTTCCATGCAGTAATGAGTCAGGGAGCTGTCTTGAAAAATGCCAAATGTGTAATTTTTGTTGGGACAAGAGCTGTATATTGGATCACAGCCAAAGAGCTGAGGAGCAGGTTTCAGAAAGGAACATTATGTATTCCAGTCTTGTATCCCTTCAGATGGCATTCCAATAATGTCATGGCAAAAATCCACCAAGCTTTGGCCTATAGCACAATATTCCCACTACATTAAATGTATTTCTTTCTTTAGCATAGTAATAAAAAACTTCCAGAGTCTGGGCTCGCATCCCAAATATCCCTCCAACATTTCAGGTCTACAAACATGCAAACAGGACTTGAGATTTCACATAATGCTCCACAGGATTTGTAAATGCAGCAATGAAGTAAAAAAGAATGTAGTTTGTCCTTACAACATTGGGTGTTTGGGGATTTTTTTTTTTTTTTTTGTTTTGTTTTTTTTTAAGTTTGTCAGGCTTGTGGAAAAACATCATACAAAAGGGCAATTGAATTTCAGTTCATAATTATAAGCTATTCTGTTATCTAAATTTAGTGATCTTCTAACCACTTTTATTTTCTATACAGTCTTAGAAAATAAGGCTCATCAAGGCTAGAAGTATTTAAACTCTTCTGTGAGGAGTAACTTCTTCAAAACCACCTGCATGGCTTCCAGTGAAAGCTACTTATGACTGAATTATATTATGCATCCATGCACACATCATGCATTTGTCAAAGAGGACCAAGCACAACTCACAAATGAACAAGTGGCATTTTATAATCTGTAAAAATTGGAAAGTCAGGCTGAATTATTTAATGGATTTTCCTCCTAATTTTTCTGGATCTGATGGGGATTCTTTCATGCATAGGAAATGGAATCAAAAAAGGAAAACAACATGTGGCAGAAGAAAGCTGGAATTTTTAGTAGGAAGTCAGTTTACTTCCTTATTTTCCTCATAAAACTATAATGACCTTTCACATGAAAAATTAATGGGTTGTATTTTAACCAAATTTCTGATTGTTGGAACATCTGAAGAAAAGTTCTAAGCAATTTAGAACAAGCACACTTTAATCCCATATGGCAACTCTTTCCCTATCCTTTCAGGAAATTCAAAGCTACAACACATTAAATTATATTGCACGTATTTGAAATTTAAACTTGTAAAGGCTTTCAAAAACACTCAGTGTTGAAAAAAACCCAAAACAAAAAAAACCAAAAAAAAACCCAAAAAAAACCCCACAAAAACAAAAACACCCCCCCCCCCCCCCAAAAAAACACCCCCCAAAAAAACCCAAAAACTTCTCACCACTTACACAACAATAAATTTTCTTTGTAGGAAATGTGACCTTCATGGAACTAACAGCAGATTACCCATATTTAAATTCCCTCTGTGCTTTCTCATGGATCAGTTTCCTCCTCACTGGTGGAGGAGGCCACAGATTGGCCACACAGACTCCTACAGGGAGTTTAGGAAGCTTAGGATGTCTTTTTCCCTCCAAAACATTGGGGTGAATTTCTCCTTTTGGATTAATAGCATTAAACATCTGTGCATCATGCAAATGCAGACAAGTTCCAGCTTGAAGAACTGAGAGGGAATCCAAGTCACCTGGCCATTTTTGGATGTAGCTACTGGTTTGTGGAAAGAATACAAGTGTTGCACCTGAAAGCTGGACCCAGGTTATGTAACCTGCAGTATTTGTAAATTAGAGCTCTGGCATGAGGAGTCCAGGAATTGTGCATTTGGATCGTGCACTAGTTTTTGATCTAAACAATATTCTCTACATTCGAATCTGCCTTGAGTAGCAGTTGAAACAGCAAAATTATATTTTTTTTTTTTGTATATTTCCTCCTATACTATGAAAAAGAAAAGAAATTGTTTAAGCCGTCTACATTCTTGGGAAAATCACCCTAGGCATCATAACATACACAGACTTCAGCACTGGAAGATGCATTGGTAATTTCTGATTTTAGAAAATATGTTCGTGCAGCTATATGAATTATTTTTCTACCAGGGATAAGACCCTCAGGGTTCTGCTGAGTTGAAAAGGGATTATTAAAGAAGTTACACTCCTCTTTAAAAAAAAAAAACCAAAACATTTAACTTGTTACCATTCTAACAAAGCTTAGAACCAATGATAAAAGTTGTTTAATGCTACACAAAACCAAAGGATAATTCTAACTAGCTAACAAAAAAGTTTAGGCACATTCTGCTGTGCAAGGAATCAGGGCCAGAATCCAGATGAGCTGCTATCAACAACATGCATGTGAACATTGTCTTGTACAGGACAAAATCAACGTGTTCTCTATTAACATTTCTGATAATATAAATACAGAAATACATTTCTATCATCTGCTAGCATACATGTCCTTTTTTTTTTCTCCCACCCCAACTGCTATTTTAGTATTTGAGAAAAACATGCTGCCTAATATATAATTATTGAGGACAGTTGATGCAAGATTCAAACTACAGTAGAATATGCTTCAAATGCTTATTAAATTCTTTCTTCCAGCAGCGGTTTAGAGTTTAGCTTCAACAATGTGTTGCCAAAAGCATTTTGCTTGCCTTCTCATTAGTGATGTACCAAATCACTTCTCTCCAATCACTGTATAAAACCATTCAAGTCAGCACAAAGGTTTTCATTGATTTCAATAGCAACCTTAGAGCAACATTTACAGCGAGTGTAAGAACACACTTCCACCAGCATTCCAAGATGCTTAATGTGAATTTTGAATCTAACCCAAGAAAAGGGGAAAAAAAGCATGTTTCTCTCAGATAAAGTAATTTTATTTCTGTATTTTTTTTTTGTTTTGTTTTTGCTTTGTGTTTCCCCCCAACAACATGGAACCCCAATGCCACAGTACCTGTCACAGCCTGCTGGTCATCCACCATTAACTTTAAACCTTTTCCTCGCCGCACCACACGCACTGTGTGCCACTCATTATCATTGAGGTTATAGCCAGCAAAAAGGGTTTCTGGGCCTTTGCCTGTAGGACATGCCAAACAGTCATTATGCAATCTTTAAAGCAGTTTACATGTGAACCTCACAGAGAAAGAGAGAAACAGAGAGACTGGCTGGGCAAATGTTAAAACTCACCAAAAGTCACATCAAGCAAGAAAATTACCAAGTATAAACAAAATACAGAGCTACTATATACTGTATACTATAGAACTATCACATTAAAACACTTCTAATGTCTATTTAACTATGTAAACACATTGTATATGCACCAGGTTTTCATAAATAGGCACAGTCAACATGGATTTAATTATTCACTTTTCAATCTCATACAGGCCTTTAAGAAATAGGATTACTGAGCCAAAAGAACTTCAAGTATGGATTTACAAGACTAGATTTTTGCTCCCTTATTAAAAATAATTTGGTGGAAAATAAAAAGTGGGCATGTATTATATTTTTCTTAATGTATGTCAACCTGTTTGTTTAGCTTCTGTTTATTAGGACTTCTCAGAACATCATCTATTACCTGATCTAGATGACTTGCTAATATTCAGATGCAGTACCTTCTGCTGTTAGCAGATCTTCAAGCCATACTTTCCTTTTTCATTTAATGGATTTTTTTTTTTGAAATCTGCTATTTTTCTCAGCAGAACAGCAGACACTTTTTATGCAAATTCTGTCTATAGCACAATGTACTTGTGATATCCAAAGTATTCACAAGCCTAGGAAAAAGGATACCTTTAATGCCCAGAAAAAGATTTCTCTTATGAAAAGGATTATGGAAATTGTTCCATGCACTGTTGACCAAGAAGTGAGAGAAAGAAAAACCCTGACTTTGTTTTTTGATATCAATAGATGATAGACCAAGCACTGCACAGATAGATTAAAACTCATGTGATGACTGTCCAAAAGGCAAAGCTAATCTGCAATAAACAAATTACATTCTTGTAAAACAGAGACATCCCTGGCCTGTTTTTCAATTCCTGTGGCAGAATAAACGCTGCTGATAACTTGAAGTTGTCAATTAAATTCTGGACTCCTCTGTGCAAAAGAGAAACAGAGCTCCTGCAGCTGGTCCAGAGGAGGGCTACAAAGATGATCAAGGGACAGGAGCATCTCTCTGATGAGGAAAGGATGAAGGACTGGGTCTGTTCAGCCTCAAGAAGAGATGACTGAGAGGGAACCTCATCACTGTCTAGGAGTATCTGCAGAGAGGGGCCAGAGGATGGACCAGGGTCTGCTCAGTGGTGCTGGGCAGTGGGACAAGAGGCAACAGGCAGGAACTGAGGCTCAGGAAGTTCCACCAGAACATCAGGAAGAAGTTCCACACTGTGCAGGCCACCAAGCACTGGAACAGGTTGCCCAGACAGGCTGTGGATGTCCCCCCCTCCATGGGGATATTGAAGAACTATCTGGACACACTCCTGTGCCAGGTGCTCCGGGACGAAACTGCTTGAGCTGGGAGGTTGGAGCAGATGCCCCACTGTGGTTCTTTCCAACATGACCCATCCTGTGATTCGGTATGAGAGACACATTATAAAATAACTTTTGACACAGAAACATTAGGGTTACCCATCCCCTCCACTGTGCCCTTCCAGGTGACTCTATCCCATGTGCCAGTCTTGCTCTGAAAGGAAATGCAACTAGCTCTGAAACTCTCCCACTTTTCTCTTGGGATTCTTTTCCATCCAGCACAGGCCAACTGTGATGGGTGAGATCTGTTAATAAAATCAAAGCCTAAAATCAAAGCATCTCTGACTTCAGAACTGCACAGAAGGAAAAGACACTAAGATCTTGATGTAGCTGTTCAGCATATTGGGCAGTTTTCATCTCAGATATTTTCCATCTTCTGTCAGCATTTTTTAAACTGCTGCTGGTTTATTGCTCTGCTTTTATATGCAACCTTTGCTATTTTGGGCATGCCAAGGGATCTCTGGGAACAAAAATGCAAAGCAAAGGCAGTGAGAGTCTCATAACACTGTTCTTCTGTGTCTGTGTTGACACCAAGCTAGGAAAGGTGTTCAAACCCAGCAGAAGCAGATGATTGGGGTCAACTACATGAATCATTCTGTTCCTTAAATGTTTGCTTTTTTTGACCAGTTTTGCATAAAACTTAAGTGAATAATATGAATGTGCTTTGAATGTGCTGGTATAGATGCAGTGATTAAAACCTTTAGCAATTTAGGTTTAGATACTTCAGTGGAAGCAATTCTACCTAGATTTGGAGATGACAGATGTATTTAAAAAAAAAAAAGCTGAAATAACACGAGCAAAATCTTAGCGAGAATTAATAAGCCTGCCTAGGCATACACCATTAAATATTATTGCAAACATATTCATACTTATTTGTTAGTCCAACCTTTTTTTTTTTTAATTTTTAAAGTAGTTGAACCACTTAGTCTCCATTATCTTGCTTCAGATCTCTAAAAGATCTAAAAGCATATGCAATTTTAATTTACTCTCACATTAACATCCCTCTGTAGTGTCCCTTCCGTGTAAAGGCTCCTCAGTGTATGT
Source organism: Vidua macroura (assembly GCF_024509145.1). Classification (NCBI taxonomy): domain Eukaryota; kingdom Metazoa; phylum Chordata; class Aves; order Passeriformes; family Viduidae; genus Vidua; species Vidua macroura. The sequence continues at coordinate 1,840,094 of NC_071573.1, read as the reverse complement.
TAATATCAAATTCAACTTGGCTGCTCACATTTACAGGCAAATCTACCTATTCTATTTTAATGGCTGGGGACTTGTAAACTCTTCCTGCTGTAAAATTAAATGCACTTTTTCCTATGCATCAATCTATTTTCCTTGCAAGAGTACTCAGAGTTAAAAAAAAAATAAAAAATCAGGTCATAACTCCATGAAAGCTGCCTATTCCCACTGCATGCAATCCAAAAGAGGATTAAGAGGACCCCTGGTGAAAGGGCTTTGAAAAGGACAAACCATGGGAGCAGTGCACTGAAAGAGTCCTGGCCATGGAGAAACTATCCACTTGCATGGAAAAGAGCCCTTTCCTTCCTGGGGCTGATCTCTAACAGAGAAAAAAGGCTTTTGATTTGTCACAGAGGGTACAAGGAACTGCAAAATAGCCAGGCCCAGTGCCCAGGGGTCGTGTATCTACCTGTCCCATCATGCTGCTCCTCTGCAAAGCAGGACAGTTTTCCATGGCAGCTGAAGAGGGAGATCAGAAAGGATGGATGCTCACCATTCCTGTGCCGATGCAGTGCTTGGGCTGACTTCCTGGCCAAGGACATGCTTTCACACAGAAAAGCAGCAAATCTGATTGTGAGCAGAGTATTTGGGAGAAAACTGTCTAAATGCTTAAACACAAAACCATGTAGGGATCCATTGATACCACAAGACTACCGGAACTGCAGAAGAAAACTCTTAACAGACCTTGTTAAATGGCATTGGGCAGCATGACACATAGTTCATATTAGTACTTTCCTCACTGACTTTCAAATACATTGACATAAAATTAATTTAAAACACCATATTGAGATCATAAAGAGTCTTCTTCTGCCCTGGTTATAGTTCTTACAGTGAATCTACTATAAATTTATAGCTACTAAATCATTGACTCTCCAGTCTTGTTCTGACTTTACACTGATCTGACTCCACTTAAATCACACCAGCAGAAAGTGCTCTTAAATAAGTGTATTTAAATAAGAATTGGCATACTTCCACTTTTTTTTTTTTTTTTTTTTTTTTTTTGGGTGAGGGGTATTCTGGGCTTTTTTTAAAAAAAAAGTTGTTCTATATCTCCCACAAGAAGAAAAGCAAGAGCCCCAGTTAAAAGAGCATGTATATATATATATATATATATATATATATATATATATATAATTTTGTTTTACGTGGACTGATGCTATTTTTCCCAACTTATGTCCCTCCACTCCTATTTCCCATACTGGCCTTCCCCTGGAACTCATGTGTCTCTTTCTAGACAGGACATAGTTATTTTGCCTCACACACCAGCCAGCACTGGCTCACTTTCTGAGCTACTGATTCTCTCAGATATTAAAACTTTAATCATAAACCTTTTCTTTCTGAGACAAGATGCAAACTGGAAAAAAAAAAATCCACTAACTATCTCCTCTTGCTTAAGTATGAAATTTAAATTTATTATCAATGTCTCTTTTCCTATTTTTAAAGGCTTAAATAACTACCAGATTTTATGCATCCTTAGAGAAAATGGATAGTACCAAATAAAAGAAGCAGTGGCACTTTTATGGCCACCACAGCTTGCTCAGAGTTCATCATGCCAGTAAAATTTCCACATCCATTTAAAAGCAGATAATTGCTTGTACAAATAACTTTTTACAAAATGCAGACTGTGCAGTCAGTCAATACAGGTACAAACCTTGATGGTGCAATTCATTATGAGCTAAGAGATATAAAGCCCCAAAAATTCCCAGGTATGTGTTTACTTTGGCATCCAAATCTGAGCTTACTTTGTTGTCAGCACCTCAGCTGGAGCTTAACAGCCCTTTCAAAGTTAAAGGAAAAAAGTATGAACCTCCCAAAGATAAGAAAAATCTCAATTCCAGCACACTGAATACTCTAAATGTCCTCTGGAGATTCCTGTTCTCTTTAGTACCTTGTGAGGAGCTTGTTCAGCCTAAATCAAGTGCTGATGATTTGCTGAATTCCAACGAGTCAGTCAATTAACTTTAATATGCACAACTTTTCCTCTTATAGATATCTACTCTGTGGTACTTTACTTTTAACCAACTACTTGAACTGAACTGATGATTTTGAAAGAAGATACTTAGCTATTCCATTGTACCAAAACATGTTCAAAATGAGTTGTCTGAATTTGTTTCTCACAATGCAATCCACCACTACTACTAAGGCATATGACAAAATGCTTGGAGCCTTCAATTCTGCCATCAAAATAGACATGAAACATGAAATATAGAAAGAGGCACTATAAACAGAGACTAGCAAGGGAGACTGGGTGGCTCAGTGAATGCTGCACTAACCAGTGGAACCCAGGAAAACCACTAGTATTTATTTATTAGTCAGCATAAGAAAGATCAGTGGTTTCAGCCTGGTTTGCAAATAGAAAACTGTGCATACTACAGCCATCAGTAACAGGACAAAAAGACACTTGAACAAGAAGACAAAACCCTGGGATCAATTCAGATAACAGAGAAAGTTACTTAAGGTCAGGGTTGTCAAGATTTGAGTGAAAATAATAAATATTTTAGGATTCACCTTGCTATGCACAGACAGCTGAGAGACACCTCGGAGTGTCGTTGGAAATACCTGGTGCACAACAAGAGCATTTAATTAACTGTGCCACCTCACTTATCCTGCTTCCAGAGTAAATTTAGCGTGCCTCTAACCCAGGCTCCTGTCCCAGCACTCAGCCAGACCCACAGCCACTGTGCAAACCTCACGAGGCATCTGCATTTCCTACCAGGCTGCAGCACAAGAGGTTCAGGAGAGATTCCTCCAGAGCAAGACACAGAAACACAAGACACACAGGGTAAGGCATCTTAACCTTCACTGTCCTTTCTATGGCTGGCTGCAGAAATGTTGCTGGTCTTCCAAAATGCTCATTAGCACAGCTGAGCTTAAAAAGCCAATTAATATAGTGAATCAACTGTATTTTAAATGACTGGGCTGGTATCATCCCAAAATTCACAGGCTAAACATGTTTCTTGCCAACAAAAAAGAGTTGCATTGCCTTTTAAACATCAGAAATGTGTATCAGGTTGTCATTTACAACTAATTGATAGGATAACTTGAAAAAAAAAAAATCTATCTGCAAGTCAAAGAAATTTTCTCCACTGTATTTTCTTCCCAACAGACTCATATGGAAAATTCCACAAGAATAGCACATTCACTGAATTGTATCAAGAAAAACATATCAATCTTGCATAGCTTGATCCAAATGCTTCAGCCCACAATAGTTTTATTATAGACAAAATTGCTTTTGGCAATTTGGGTAATGTATTGGCAGTTAAGGATATTTTTATCTCTTTTTTTAAAACAAAATTTGACATTTCAGAAATTAAAATGAAGAAGACTGGAGCTGCTAATATCATTCATCAGCCTTCATTCCAGCTGTACAACAGATTTGCTCATATTCCTTAGAATAGCAGAAATATAGCATTAAATATGTCCATCTAGGCATATCTATATTTCTCATACAGAAGTGTAGAAAGCTAAACAAGATACTTTTGAAAATTCTACTGGCTTCTCCTCCATGACCAAACTACAAACAGACTGCATTTAATATTGATCTAGTTCTCTAGCAAGGAGAAACAGCATACAGTGAATTCACTGGGGAAGAAAAATCCATGGGAGGATATAAAAACAACAAATCCAGGAATCAAGCACCATCTCCAGTTCTGAGGGCGCAGAGTTTTCACTTGTCTGGTTCTTTTCTCTACATTTGTTTCTCTGACCATGGTCTGAGTGCATTTTCCCCCCTCCCAGCTTTGTCTTTCTTTTGGAAGCTGTTTAATTTAGGGTGCAATATCACACTTACTCATCCATTTATCTTCTTTTAAGCTGTGAGATATTCACTGTGGCACAGCTGCTGTCTAAACGGAGCCAGTGGATCCAGGTGGGAAGGCAGAACACAGGCAGATCTACTGGACTAAATTAAATCTAAGAAATCTGCTGCTGATGAGCCACTGTCCTGTGAAAGTCTATTCTCTACAAATAGGACCAGTACTCAATTTCAGCAAGATGGAGAAAGAAAAACAGCAGAAAGCTGTAAACTTTAGAGTTGCAAATCCTGGCCTCCAGGCTTCCCTGCTAGACCAAAGGATGTGCAGAGGACAGACATATGCTCTCAAAAGTGAGCTTAGCTGGTCAATAATTGGGTCTATACTAATCTGAACTGTATTTCCTAAAAAATAAAAAGGGGTTGAAGCTGCAATTACAACTCTCTGTGAACTCAGAGCACATGAGAGGATAAAACTGGTCTTGTTACTGCATTATGGAATTCCTCACCCATCTTAGAGACGTCTCTAAATGTATAACTTAAAATATTTATGGCTTAAAATCAGTTGCATTTTAATTTAGTTTTGTAACTCATCTAAGCAAGTGAAACACAAACAGCCCTAAGGACATGTAATTTTCCTTTTTCTTGGAAATAATGGAAGAAAAGTATCTCTGAAAAGCAGCTAAACCCAGAAGTCAGCTAGATCCCTCTATTTTTAATAAGAGTGCAGTTTCTCTTGCCTACTGCTCTCTGAGGATCATGACTATCAGAAAATGTGCTAAAGGTACTAAACGTTGCATGACTCTACCCCAAGGCCCTGAACTAAAGCAAAGTCAATGAGCATGAAGAAATATGGTTGTGGCTTTGTCAGCTCACTCCTGAATGCTGAGGCATTCTCAGAAGCCATGGTGAAGCTGACAATTGACTTTGCTGTAGCTGAGGTGAGCGTGAACTTTCAACACCTGGCAATCCTATGTTGCTCTAAAGAAAACTGGAGTGCAGGATTATTTACTTTGTATTTACTGCAGGTAAAGGAATGTGCACTCGCAAAGATTGTGCAGCTTTGCAATCACACTGTAAGGTCACATCCTGCCTTGGAGCAAGATCATTTCTTTAAAGTGCACTCAAGGCTTATCAGTGTGAGCTGGCATTCAGCAGATTCACTTCCACAAACTGCTTGTGTGGCTTTAGTAAATCTTAATTTGTTTTCACATTCACTTGACATGGCTGCTATAATAAAAAAATCCACAAATTTTAGACTGAATATGTTTGAGCATTTTGTTTTAAATCAAACTTAACCACTTTCAAGTGAATACCTTTGACTTCATTCTACCTAAGCTACTGCAGCACGTTAGGAAAGCAGCTATTTCACAAACCTTCTATGCCATTTGATAACCGAATTTATTTTTTTTTTTTTTAAATATCATGCACCACAAGCTTGCATATTACGTGAAAAGGAAAATGGGAAATTTTAACGCTTTTAAAAGACTGAAATTCTCCCAGGCAGGATTTTTGCATTACACTGAGCTTTCTAATTATGAAAGCTTGTTTCAATGGAAAATTCTTGTTAGGTCTGATTTAACAAAAACTTTGTAAAATGAAAAGAATGACTAATTCCTCTGGAGTTATTAGTTACTTCTGGAGTTATTACTTTTTCCCCCTCTATAAAAAGAATAGGATTGAATATCATGAGAACTGATGTGGGAACTTGGGAACTCCTCTGTAAAATAGTACTAAAACTAGCATTAACCCCCAATTTTAAGCAGTATTGAAATTCAAGTTTTTAAAAAGTAAATATTCATTGCTCAGATAGGTCTTTAATGGCAGCCAGAATCTCTAATATTCATTATTTCTATAATAAATTATTTCTAGTATAAATTCAGAGTTTTATCAATACTACTGATTTGTGAGATATGGCTTAAAATAGGGGGGAAAAGCAATCCTAAGATAAATTCAAGTTTTTCCTTTGCCAAGAAGGGCTCGATTTTTACCTCAGCAGACTCATTATTCTGGCCTTGACTACCAAACCAAAAGACCCAAACCTTAAAAAACATGGAGACAGAAACACACATTTCCTGCCATGAATTTCTAGGAGCAGCAAGAACATTCCTCTAAGATTTCAAAGGAAGGGACTGTGCTACACCTGATAATCTCCATTTCCTTAGACATCATCTCTGCAAATTACTGTTCAAATAAGGTGCTCTCAGCTTCCAGGGGAATTTTGCTGTCTCCTCTGAGCCCAAGGTATCTGGAGGAGTTCTGACTTGGAAGAAGGATTTCCAAGAAGATGGCAATCTGAATAACTTTTATAATCTGTACCTTAATTGATGTCATTCATGTGATAAACAAAAAAAACCCAAAAAGACTGAAAGACAACAGTGCTCCAGGCAACAGATGCAGCTGATCTCCAAGTGTACCCTGAGGAGCCTGAAGAACCTGTGCTACTTCTTTCCACTTACACCCAGTGAAGTAAAAATAACCCAACTTACAGCAATCTTTGTAGAAAGAGTAGGCACACATTTGATTATTTCATTTTTTTTCTTTCATGGAGAGAATTGGAATATTTTTTATATATTGGCTAGATTATAAGTGACAACAGGAAAAAAAAAAAGAAGGAACAGCTTTGACACATTAGCCTTTCTGACATTGATATTGACTGTGCCCATTTATATCAAAACCATGGCTGTCAAAACTTGTTACGCTTTAAAATATAAGTAAGCACAACTTAAGTATGCTTATCCATAATTTACCTTTTTATAGAAAAAAATTATCTTTATGTTTAGTTAACATAACAGGAAAAAAAAAACATTTAAATATTTCCTTTTACCCTTATATCTTGCACAATGTTCTTAAGAATAAGCAGATTGGAAACTAGCTGGCATAGAAAGGAAGAGAATTTGGACTGTGACTTTATTTTAAGAATAGGCTCCTCTTAATTTACAGGTGTCTTCATCCCAAAAACACTTGTTATAAAAGAGTTACAACTAAATCTCACACTCATATCCTTTATTTGTTTTTTTAAATTTAACTGCTGATTTATAACATTTTGCCTAATTAATAATGAGAATAATATTAAAGGCTTATTATTATTGATTATTTAACTGTTTTAAAATATTTTTATAATCATCACGGTTCAAAAAGCACAATTTCTTGACACTGCTTATTCTTGGATACTTCTAGGCAGACATGAGTCAAGGAAGGAGGACTAAAATAGGCATTTCAGATTGTTTTCAGAAATTACAAATGGATGAATACAAAGGCTGGTCCCTGCTCCATGATCAGCCTCCACTGACTTTGATGGGCATACTCTTGGCATGCCTGAGTAGAGGAGCACAGCTTTAGTACATGGAATTGTTTCTAACATTGAGAGAATCTCTCCAATGCCCTTGTGCCAATTATCATCTCTCTAGGGTTGCGCTCAGCATCGGCGAGTGACAATTTTTTTATTTAACAAAACAAGTAAGCTTCTTGACAGAAATGCCTACTTGCACTTTCTTTAGGTGTGCTCTGTATCTGGATTTATGCAATTTTAGGGAATCAAGAATCGGTGCTGCTGCCTTTCAGAGGTAGTGCTGCTCTTATTCACAGCCAATTAGCTGGTCAGCTGGGCTCCTGAGTGTCTTGTAGCATGGCAGTGATGGTGTCAGCTGTTCTCCTGCTAGCTGGAGATGTGAGAATGCTTCCCTCCAGAGCAAACGCTGTGGTCCTTTCCTCCTAGGAAACAGCAGACTTGCTTTCAAGCTGCTGAAATGTCACACAGCAAAAACTGCAGAGACACTTCGAAGTACACCAGTAACCACAACAAAAATCCGGCAGGTAATTTTCTCCAATATTCAACATTGTGTTTAAATTTTGGTAAAACTGAAACTTAATTGGCAGCGAACATGATTGCTATTTTTCACTTCTGATTCAATTTCCACAAGTCATATATAAACAGTTCATGGCATGTAAGTGAAAGATGGAATTGTTGACTTACCTATTTGAGCTTTCTTTTCCAGACAGATTTTACTAATAGTGAGAAATGCCTTAATGTGCAGAGACAGAGAGGAACTTGTAACTAATGATATTTTATTTCTACATACATGCACTTCACTCCCTGGAGGAAAATCTCACAAAATATAAACTGAATGAGAAATAATACCAAAGAATTAGTATAAGCTACATGAACCACAGCTCCCTTTTCCCTTTAATTGCTTTTTCTCATCCCATATCTTGGTCTTCATCTTGTGCCTTGTTGCTTCAAGACTGCCTAGACAAATAACTGCTGAAGAATTCCTTGCACACTTCCCAAAGGGGGCTGCATCTCAGAAAGCCAACTTTATCTTGGTGTCTCAGCTCAACAGAGCAATATCTCCTTTGAAGTGGCTTGTCTGATGCATTGAGGCCTAGAAATCAGCTGGAAGGGAGCATAAGTTAACCTCTTGACATGTCATCCAAAAAAGTAATGCGCTTGGATGGAAATCTCAACAGCTACCTGGATATAATTCATTAAAGCCATTGTCAAGAAGAGATAATAAGGAAGCAGTTATGTGGTTCCAGTAATAAGCTACTGAGTGCTTAAAATGTTATGATAGATGTTTCATGCATTTTAATAGACATAAATGCAAAATGTGCTAGATACAGAGTGAGTGCTTTTCATATAAGCAACTGCTCACCAGTGACATGCACTGGGTAGATGTTTTTAATGTTATCAGCTCTTCAAAAAAAAGCACATTGAGAAATGAATTACTGTTCTTATAACATTAATGAAGAATAATGTTGTAGCTGAGAGCTTGCTAGGCTCCTTCATCAAGACTGAACTTATGAAAGGATGCCTTGCTGCAGAGGAGTGAAGCAAGGATAAACGAGGCACCCTTCTGAAACAGCCAGGGAGCCATTAGTAAAACTAACACACACTTACACAAGGGTTTTTTGCAGATGCAGTCAAGGAGGGGCCACCAAAATGCCACAGATGACTCAGAAACCAGATTCTGTGAACTTCAATTTATGCAAATAGGTGGACAACTCAATTTCTGTGCTACATATGGGAAGGACAAAAGCTCTATGCTCATGTGCTGTCCTCTACTGTCTATAACCAGATTTCACTGGTCTTAGTGCTGAAAGAGTAAGACAATTCCTTACCAGGGATTTATTCCAGACTTCCAGCAGAACAAATATAGAAATGTATCAAAATAATTTTGATTGATGCAAAATTTTAGTTTGGCACCCCTGTCATTTTTCCTTTCTTTCTTTGATTGAAGTAGAGGGAGCCAAACATTCCCTAAGCATCTTGGCTCTCCTCAACACACAAAGCTGAGAAGCAGGATCAGACCTGACTCTCACTGAAATTAGTTGCACTTTTTTTTGATCATTTCGAAGTAGCATCTATTACTGTGAGAGGGACAGACAGAAACTTGGCAATTCCCCTCCACATATGCCAGACCTACTGCAATGCTCACTGGCTGTGAGAACCACACACCCCATTCCAATTTCACGCTCTTCGTTTCCCCTTTCCCTTATTTCCTACCAAATGCATGTCCATTCTATTAAAAATAAAAATCACAAGCCCTTATTCTGTGAGTTCCTTACACGTGTATGGACAGAATGACAGCTGTGAGCCTGTGCTGTGCTGATCAGAAAAGCAGCATCCACCTGCAGAGAGATGGCAATTTGGTTGGTTTTCCTTGAATAGTTCTTGAGATAACACAGCACCACTGAATTACTACAGCTTTGTTTTTGGAAAAAAATACCTATTCACTTAATAGATTTAAATGCTTTCTGAACTAAACTATTACTGATCTTAGTATCTTTTTACACAGATTTTTTTGGGGAAAAAAAATAACCAACTAATTTTCCATTCCCTGAAAATAAGTCTTTAGATTGTAGTATTACAATAGAAAGACTGGAGTGTTTCTCCATAGAATTTTAATTTATAAGCACTTCTAAATGTTTTCTGCAAACATATTAATAAATGCTACTCTCAAGAGCATTATATCTTAGAAATAGAGTCCTAAGAAAAAAAGGCAGAAAAAGGAAATAAAGGTGTTTTTACATGAAGTCTGATAGTATTTTTAATCTATGTATAAATTTAGAAATATCGTCAACTCACCAATGTTGAGTGACTGTTATTTTTTTCTTAATACTGAATGCCAACAATGAATTTCTTTTTTAAGGAGCTACAGACCAAAATTTCTGGCCAGAAAGCTCTTATTATTAAGTAAAAAAAAAAAAAAAAAAAAAAATTCACAATGCCTAGTGAATATAAAAGAGCCATCTTAATTAATGGCTTACCCTAATTTGACTTGATTTGTCAGTTAATCAAGAAGGTTTTTTGAAGAATTGTTGAAATATGGGCTCGTGTCATCTGCTGCCATCTGTGTGTTAACACTCTAATTTTCACGGAATCTGATTACAAAGTTTAGAATGACTGTATGAAACCCAGTTGATGATAGATTTATATTTTTTTTTTCAGCCTAATGTTTCTGTGAGTCTGTGATTACTTTCACTAGCAATTTCCTGTTGCTCTCAATACAGGGTATAAACTAGTGATGAAATAATTAGGGAAAGAAGTTGCAAATTAAGCTGGGAAATGGCACATAGGACCAGCTAGTTCAGCACTGTGCTTTCAAGAGCAGCATGGAAAAGCAGAATTGCTCTGTAGTAATTACTACTTTAATACAGTCACAGCTTCCAGTAATGGACTTGTCTGGGACTTCTGGAGCTGCAGAAACAGCCTTATCTCAGAAAGTCCTTGATGTATTTCCATTTCACTTAAAAAATCAATTTATTAACCTCCTGCTGCTTCTCGTGGCTGTATAATCATATATTTACAAAAATCCATTCATATTCTCGCAGGTATTTTTTTTTTCCTAGCATGCCTAGCTGCCCCATGTAGGAAAGCTGATCCATACCTGTAATCCTCCCTGCTGCAGTGACCTGTGTTTTCCCCATCTCAGTTAACCATGAGGAACAGGAGCTGAGCACACATGGAGCGTTCAGGAAGAGGATAAACCACGACTGCATAACAGCATAATGCTGCTTTCTCTCCTGGTCTTACCTCCTCTCCCCACAGCTGCTCCCATCCACTGGGATTTCTGGTCACTTCTGAGCACTGAGCTGTTTTACAAGAGCTATTTACAATGACTGCACAATTTCTTCAGCTCAGTGCCACCACATTCCATTGCCGTGCTGGCATAATTAAGGTGACTTTTTTTCCAGCATGAATTACTTTGTGTGTATTGCTGTTTAATTCCACCTACCACTTTACCAGTCATTCAGCATTTTGGAGCGGCTCAGAAAATCCTCAAACACGGCATTTCATTTGATTTTCTTAAATAATCCCGTTGCATTTGCAAATAATATCATCTCAGTGTTCATCTTCAATCACTCATGTATATGATAGCAGAGATTCCTGTGAGAGCAGCTGGGAGCAGAGCTTTTCTGTGGAATGACTGCCATGGCAGCCCCGTTAACTAATATGAATGACATTCCATTAGCTTTTATATATATTCTTCTCCAGAAGAAAATATTATTCAATTCCTTTGCTATTACTGATTAGAACAGGATTCCTTATTATCCCTGCAAGATTTGACTGCAACACCCACTTTCTGTCATGGAAAAAAATTGTGAGGATAATTTAAATCACCAGTCCTGAAATGTGATTAAGTCATCTTGCTTCTCAAAAGCTAAAGGAAGAAAACATTAAAGTAAAATAAGAGAAATTTAGAACCTGCTATGCATGAAAAACTTACTTTCAAGTGCTTCTTCCCATTAAAATATTTAAAAGGCCTAGTCTACTTCTTCTGAAAAGTCCTTTTATGAAAGATTTGCTAGGACCAGTATGAGCTAGACACGCACGGCTCCCTTGCATATAAATCAGGGTTTATTAATTCAAGACAGCCTATTCTTACAGATCCAGCCCATCCTGAGGCTGCTTTGTCCCTGCTGGTAAAATGAGAGGCTACATGCTTGCAGCAATCTCTGCTTTCCTACCCTCCAAGAGTCCTCTTGTCATATTTCATGTTTTAGAGGATCTCCCGCCCCCTGCTCCCCTTGCAGAGCTCAGGCTGAAGGATCACAGGGAACAACTTCAGCCCACTTCAGGCTGTTCCCTTGGGCTCTGCTTGTGAAACCTTGGCAGCACTCCAGAGCCCACTGTGGCCCTGGCTCAGACAGCCCCCCAGTCCACCAAACTATCTACATCTGGCATGGCAAAAATTAAAGTATGCACTGAATATCACAAATGGAAAGTCTGTTACTTTTCAGCAAATCTTAACCGTGTTTCTGAAAATATTGAAGAGGTAGTACTGAAAGAGTCTTTACCTGAATGCTAAACTGATGATTTTTCACCACCAATTTTGGCTACTAATTTTCAATTTTACATAAATAGCCTTGTGTTTAAGCTTTTACTGTTGCCTTACCGTGGCTATTGCAGAGCACACCACTGTGCCTTGAGAAAGCCACAGTTATGTTACTACTGCATGTTTGATTAGTGAGGACCCTGTTAAACCAGCTTGATCTTTAAAGTACCATCAGTAGAATTTGTGACTTAAAAAGACAAAAGTAAGATGGATGAAAAGGGTGAGAAGACAGGAAAGAATACACAAAAAAGGAAAATATCTGTTTTCTAGTAAGAGAATTTGAAATAATATTTTATTGACAGCCTTCCAGGAGACTAATGACAATTTTTTTTCCTCTGTAAACTAAGGAACAGCAAACATAGATGAAATTTTATAAGGAACGAGTAGAATGCGGGCACAGAAATAAACTTTATTGCTGTTTTTCATGTAGGCTGAAAGCACTGATAGAGCAAAGCCCTCAGTCCCCAGCAGCCAACCCTGAAAGTTTTGTCAGGGAGAAAGTAAATATCATGACCCTTAAATGGCCAGCATATATACAGCCTTTATTTTCACTTTAATGAAGGTTTGAGCTTTTTTTGCTGTTAATATGATTGTCTCCTATGCCCCAGCTAAGATTCAGGCAGGGTCCTTACCACTGGCTTTGAAAAATTATATGTGCAAGACTCTTTTTAAGATTTCTTCATAATAAGCTAGTTGATTCAAGTTTTCTTATTCTCTTTATTAGTTCAAGATTTCTTAACAACTATAACTGGATAAGGAAGGGGTAAAAATGGAAGCTTTTTAGATAACTTGAGCATTTCCCTGCAAAATTCCTGTGCTAACTAAAACATAGGCTTGAGATGAGAAATCAGGATATCACAAGACTGATTTTCTCAGTCACTCACTAAGTGATAGAATTCATTTTTGGAAGCCCAACGTGCCTTCATTGTTTCCTTCTCACAGTGCTTCCTCAAGCCAAACTGTATCCATGTGAAATTTTCCAGAAAGCCACAAAATAAAATGGATTTCAGACCTTCATTATCTTACGTGAATGGCCCAAAAGCACAGCATGCCCTTAGCTGGCATCTCCCAATACATATCCTCTTCGTGATGCTCAATGGCTTTTCCTCATGCTTGAAACACCCTAAAATTTCCTAGGTTCAACATCCAGCTTGTTTTACAAGCCAAATTCAGAAGAGACCAATTGTGATGTGCATAACTGAAGGTGCACATGTTTACCTAGAAAGCTTTCCCAACATTTCCCTTCAGTTGTCTGAAATATCAGTTCCTTAATTGAGCTAGATTAAGCATTCCACATCTCAAGAAGTGACGTTTCTGCCTTTCTGTACATAACATGTACTTTTCCAGGATGCTGTTGCTTAGATGTAGGCCAGATGAATTCATTTTGGGATAGCATAAATCTGTGTTGCTGAAAAAAGCAATGCACTCTTTCTACTAGAGATTGTCTTTCTACTGTCCCTGCAGCATCCTGCCTCCCCCTCATCCTGTTTTATTCTACAACAGGTGTCAGAAAACTGCAGCAAGTCAAAATTAGCAATTTTGTTAATGGGTCACTTTAGTCAAATTCATCACATAGACACTTGAACCTTTTGTGCTGGCAGCAGAGCAATGGGCAATGTAAGAGCAGGACCAGCAGGCAGGAAGAGAGAACACAATTTTTGAAGCAAATGACAGGGTTTTTTAGAGGCAGATGAAATTCTGCAACGCAAAAACCAAAGAATGGTACGCAAACTTTTGAAGAATGATCAGCAGTGGCCCTGCTGGTTCACTTTACTCTCCTACCATTCAAGAAACAGCCACTAATTTTCTCCAGAGCAGGTGGGCAGGCAGACTGCAGGAAGGGGTGAGTGGCTTTGCAGTCAGTGCCCCAGCGAGCCAATTAATGTGCTGGGCTCACAGGGTATAGCCTGTGCAGCACCACTTCTTTCCACCCTGCATTTAACAGAGAAAGGGAAATTAGAGGCATCTCTCATAACTGGCTTCTGTGCCTGTACAGAATAAATTATGTGCTATCTCTTAGGGACTTCACCCCTCCTGATTCTATTTATGCAGGCAGGCTCTTTTGCTTCCAAACTTGAGCTTTTTTGCTGAGCTGTTTTCAACCTTTGTTCCAAACATAATGCCTGGACAAGACAGGATGGTCTCAGTGCAGCTTCAGGACTGAGTATTGAGGACTGCAGGGAGAGCCTCTGAGTAAAGCAGCAGTTTTCCCTTTTTTTGGCATGGTGTCTAGTAGCAACTAGGAGATTGTAATCGGAATTTGGCTGAATAGGACCAGGTATGTTTCCAGTTTTGTTGCATAGCAGCAGATCCTCTTTTTCAGGAAATTATATGAAAAGGGGCCTTTAAACTGTTTTTACTGAATTAGAAGGAATCCAATGATTTCCTGTTCTAAATCTGCAAAGTATAGGCTAAGTTTTAAAAGAATTATTTATAATTATTTCAAACTTTGGGCCGCAAACAGAGAGAAGTTCCTGACTGAACTTGCAGAGGAAGTACCCTGCTGATTTGCTGCATGTCCTCTATGGTAAAACCCTTTTACATATTTTTGCCAGCCACACTTAATGAGGGAAAGATCAAAAACTCATGCAATTCATAAGCACTCTCTAAGAAAACAGGCCAAGTACAAAATCTTACATTTTGGGTGGAGCTACAAAATTGAATCGTTTTAATGATTTTCTACTGCCAACAACAGCAAAAAAAGAGAGCAAATAATATAGTCTAATAATTTTTTTCACCATAGTAGGAAGTTAATACATGGAAATGTATTAATGATTTGCTTATTACAGAAGATTTAGGAGTATCCATAAGAGATGGAGATTCTTGATTTTGCAATAAAAAGCAGTTTTGCAAGCAGTAGTTTTCAAAAGGATTTATAGTCTTCGTGTGAGATTTTCTGCTCCTTAAAATTCATATGCACATTGAAAATATAATGTAATTGAACACCATTGCTGGTTCTTTAGTAGATCCAATTCTCTTCTTATTTACCAATAATCTGACAAAGCTCCTTGTCATACCCTGGATTTATAGGATACTTTGACAAGATAGAAATGCTTCAGTAACAGATGTTTCCAAATAAAATAACTTAATCATCTGTAATGTGCATATCTGTGGAATAGGAAAATTTGAAAAGGATGAGCATAGAGAACAAGGAAAAAAGATTTAGGGCTATAGAGAAGAACAGAGAATTGAAATGGCATGAGGAAATAAAATGAGAGGAACAATAAATTATATGGAGAATGGGTGAATAACTGGATAGACACAAGAACGAGGGTTGCATGTGAATACAACCACTGAAGGGGCACTTTGCTGGGAGAACAAACAGAAAACCTTCCAAGCCCAGGAAACTCTCCCTAATTTGTAAGGGTGGACAGCCAGCTTGCAAACCTGGCTCATGAATTCCCTGGGGAATTGTGTACACATTTACTACCACGGGAATCTCTGCTCCCTGACATCCTGCAATTCATAATCATTTCTCCTGGCAGTCCTGCATTTGAGTATAACTGAATTCAGTGCCATTGCTCTGTGAATTATTGCCTACAGAAGCAAAGATGTGTACTAGAAAATGAACCTAAATCTCCCCTGCACTGTGTGCCACAAGCTGAGCACCATTCAAAAATGTCCCGTATTTTTTCATATTGAACAAAAGTATCAGACTGGGAAATGAGGGGCAGCTTTTTACCAATTAACATTATTAGTGGTATAATATCATTTTTAGGTTAATTAAAAAAAAATCCCCTACAGTCCTACTTGGCTAACTCATATGAAAATATAGAAAATTTATTTCCAGAAATGATAGCAATAAAATAATAATAATAATAATAAAGCCCTCACAGCCCAAAAGATTAAATAATGTGTAAGACTGTGGACATCTGTGACAAAAGCATATTGAATATTTAAACCAGCAGCCTTTATAACTACCTGGATTATTCCAGATACTAATATTTTGGAATCATTAAAACTGAAAAAAAAAAAAAAAAAGGAATTTAATTTAACTCAAGATCATAGCCTTTAAAGTTACAGCAGTTAAAAAAAATTATGTAGCACATCTATTTTTTGTTCACAAGTCATTCAGAAACTGTTACGGAACTGCAATGGAAATTTTATTGCAAGGAAGTTCTATTTCTAAGAAATACTAGGGAACAACCCCATTCAGTTCAATAGGATTCACAGCTATTTATAATTTATGCTCGATAGTGTGAAATTAAAGCGTAATAATTACTTCCTTCTTTGAAAGGGAGAAATATTTTGGAGCTTTTATTTTTTTTTTAATATAATTTATTCTTAGGCAATTTTTAAAGATTACTTCATCAAGTCTCTGTATAATGTAGAAGACCTCTACAGCTATTAACTTATTTTTTACAGAGTGATTAATGCCAAAAAATGCTGTTGCATTCATGTTATTCAAAACAACAGCGTTCACTGCAGTCTTATTTTTAAATGAGGCCCTCACCCTATGAGCACTCATATGGAAAGGACAGCAGCTATTTCTTTTCATCAAATAAGTTTTTTCCTTTCTCTTGGTGTCAGCCCCAGCACTGACCTACACGTACCTGCAATTTTAAAGGACCATTTACTTCACTGCCTGGCAGACAATTTAATTGGGCAAACTTGTAGCTCTGAAGACCACAGTGAAGTTGTTTAAGGATGCACAAACCCAACATTTCGGCAATAGCATTTTTCTGACTGACATGAGGCAGAATTTTTAGGGATGTATGGTTTTATGGGCATACCAGTCTTCTAACCTAGCACAAAATATTTAGCATGCCACATATTGTTAATGAAACACAAGTTCAGTAGTGATCTGATATCTGATGAACATTTCAAATTTTTTTTTTTTTTAAATTCTGTCCTTCAAATAAGGAAGACCCCAAAATGCCAGCTCTTCTTCAAGACAGGACATCAGCTAAAGGTGAAGGGATGACCATGTGTAGAAAAAGTTGTTGCCATAATCTTGGCTCTGTCAGCCAACACTTATTCAGTTGATCTGCAGTGAGCAGAAGACAGACTTCAGGAGAAAATGAGAGGAGGAAGAGGTGCAGTATTTTATTCCCTAGCTTTATAGTTCACAGCAGGAGAAGGTGCTTACATTCACATTTTCCTTTTTCTTCTCTCAAGCTTGTTGATGTTCAGCTTAAGTTTTTGGATTTTTTTTTTTTTTTAAGTTGTCTCTCCAAATTCAAACCAGGTACCTTCATCCTGACCTTAACTCTGTTACTAGGCTAGTTATAACACATAACTCTCAGTCCCAACACTGAGGTTATATTAACAGGACTAATTTCTAAGTAACAGAAGTAGGAAGTGGGGGAAAAAAGTTTTTCAAACATGAAAACCAGATTTACTATCAACCTAAAATCAGGATTGATACACATCCAGCTCTCAGCAGAAAGAAGAGAAGCACTCAACTATCACAGTGTTTAGCAACCTAATACTCCAGTTCTGGATGCTGTTGCTTTGAAACAAATGTGTCCCACTAAACCCCATTATATTTTCTAATAAGCACTTTTGAGGACTGCTTAGAGCAATAATTCTCCATAATCTAAAAATTAGGATATAGAAATTGCTCGTGAAACATCTGGTTGCTGAAAATCTCCAGTGCAGACAAGAAAGCATTGTAGTACTTACCACACTGAAAGCTCACAAAACCCTGGTGAGTACACACAAGCACCACAGGGAGATGGAACTAATCACCCAAGTTCATTTCTAACAACCAAACCACTATAAACAAACTGTAAAGAAAAATAACTTATGAGTATTTTATACCAAGGATATTTTGTAGAGAGGTTATGTTGCTTCTCTATGAGACCAAGAACTTATAAGTGCTAATCCAATCCAGTAGATGCATTGCTCCTCTTTGCAATCCTCTAATTGGAGGCTTATTTGTGTTTGCAGATTCTCTTTTGATCCAAACCTTGCTTAAAAATGAGATCTAGAAACCATTTAAATTTATCTTTGACACATCATTTAATCCAAAAGAGATTAAAAAATGACAACACCCGTTATAATGTGGCTTCATTTCTGGGGGGTCTACTTATTCTACTTATGTTTGTAACTCTGTTTTCAGAGGGATTTTCTGATTTTATTAAGGAAGTTAAGAAAAAAGCAATATTGCTTTTCCTAGGAAAAAAAGGAATTTACCAAAGGCAGGCAGTCTCATTACAGTTCTGCCCAAAAAGCTGCTTATCTTACACTTGTTTTTTTCTAATTGAGATTTCATTAGTAGAAAACAAGTGTCCTGTGGCAGACCAAGAAAAGGCTTCTGAGATTTTATATATTTTAGCAAGTGAGAATTTTTTTACTTTTTTATTATTTTCTTTTTAATACAAGGACAATGTCTTTATGCCTTGGTGATTACAAGCATTTCCTTTACTGTATTGAAGTTTCTCTGAATTTAAGAACAGGTTAAACACTTGCCTTAGGAAATTTTTCTCCTTTTTAATACAAATTCTGTAATTTTTTTTCTTGTCAAAATTATTAATTGAAAAATCTATTAGCAAATGACACATTAAGAATAAGTTCCCATCCTTGTTTTTCTTTATGGGTTATGAAACTATTATGGAAAGTTATGTTGCTATATTTTAACTCTTACCAACTACAAATTAAACCTGTGCAGTTTGTTGTTTAGCTTTTTTTTTTTTTTTTTTTCTATTTTCATAAAGCCAGTCCTCTGGCCAGCAAAACCTGTTAGGAAGGGAAACAGAAAAACAACCCAAAACTCAAATCTACCATACTTACTATCAATAAATTTGTTGACACCATTCAGGAATTCCATAGACTCAAAATAAAATCACAGTCCTTTTTCTCCTTTCAGAATATAGCCTCTTAATCCAAATAATATCAGAGAAGTTAAAATTTAGTCCATTCATCTGGCAAATGTTTCCCTCTGTTTCATAAACATGCATATCACAGAGAAAAAATGTTCAATTCAAGGATTTTTAACATAATTAGAGTGTAAAAAATCATCATAGAAATACGGTCATTCTCAGATTTAATAATATCCTCATTGCAATGTTTCACATTTCCATAAATCGAAGATTTAGCAAAACCAAACTGTGCTATAACCAGCCGGTAAATACAGGGAATTGCCAAGGGGGATTGTAAAATAGAAATTTTTGTAGTAAAAACTATTATGTTCCAACAGTCTACCGACAAGTTGAAGGCAAAATGTCAGGAAAATTAGAAGGAAGGCATGGGGGAAAAATGTAACTGCTTATCATAAATGCTGTTTTCAAAAATTCTGTGGTTACTGTAAATATAAATTAGCCTATCTAAAGTAACAGAATACTACAGGCATCATTTCTTCTAGGCTTGTTTACAACCTGTAGAATGCTTCCTTTTTAATATTCTAGTTAATGTTATGTCCTATGGGAAGGCAAAAAACAAGTGCTAAAGTATATGATGACTTTTTACACAACGATAATTAATCATCACATTTCATTAATAAATTATCAAATGCTTGCAAGCTGTCCACAATCTTTGCCATTCTAGTTTGCATATTTTACAATGGTGGAATAACATTTTAAAAAGTTTGAATAGGCACTTACTGGAATTACAGTTAATCCTGATACAGTCTAGATGGGGAAGAATAGATGAAAAATGAAAATTTATCCTTCAAGGTAATAGCTGCAGACATCCAATAAAATCACAGTCCACCCTTCCGGGGACAGACACATGCAAATATGGCCACTCCATATCATCAGTCTTTACATACTGTTATAACCCAGATATACTGCGATAGGTCTTTACCAATAGAAACGACAAATAGGGTAAAAATGGCCAATTTCAAACAAAGCTACATGGTGACAAATCTAAGTGAAAAGTCAGGATTAAAAGTCAAAGATGCTTAACTGAGGCAGGCTGCAGCTTTCTCCCCATCTGTGAAAGAACAGGTAATTTCTCTCAGTGCAATTAGAAAGTGCTCCGTCACAATGGGTCATAGAGCAGGCCAGGCCACAATCAGACACCTTGGACAACTTGTGGATAGTATAACCTCAAAGGCTCATCTTCAGAAGCTAAGGACTGGCACACAGAGCTCATCACCCAGGCCCAGAAATAAGGGGCTGTGGGTTTACGTATCCTTAACGCCTAATTTTAGAAATGCCTTATTTTAGAAATGAACTATGACTACTTTATAGTAATACAGAGAAAAAAAAAAAAATCATGATTTTATAAACACTTATTAGAAAATGAAGAGGATCCTTTCTATTTTAAGATTTTCTTGCCTGACTTAAAATAAAAAAAAAAAAAAAGAGAAAGAACAAAAAAAAAGGGGCGTCAGAGGAAGAAACAATATTGTTAGGTCATGGATTTATTTACTTTTTATTGACTGTCATGAACTCTAGAAGTAGGCAGAGGGTGGTGTTTTGTATGCAAAGTGAATAACCTGATCTGTGCACAATCCTCTGCCGGGCGACCTACATTTATTTAATACTTAAAAAAAAAAAAAAACAAAAAACAAAAACCAAACAAACCAAAAAAAAAGCCAAAAAGAAAACCAAACCCCAAACCCTACACCATGCTACTTTGTTTGTACGGCTACTCCTGGTTTACACCTTTGAGGAACATGTATACCATCAAACCTAGATTTTGTTTCCATATAGCTGAGTTTGTCATGTGTCGTCAACCGCATCAGAAAAGTGGTTGCAAACAGCCGAGGAGCAGCACCTGCACACCCCCTTTACAGAAAGCACTCGGAGCCTCCGTGCAGGAGGGGACAGGCAGGGAAGGGTCACCCTTGGCTCCTCCTCCTCTTCCTCACCCCTAAACACCAGGGCAGCGTTTCTGCGAGCGACCCTTAGATGAAGTGGAGGCTCGGGTGGTTGTTTTCTTACCCTTCACTCCCTTTCTAAATCTGTGACTAAAGCAAAAAAAAAACAAAAAAACACCACTTCATCCCCTTTAAAAACAGCATCTCCCTGAATGGGAATAGCTGCATAGGATGTGCATTTTCCTCCTGCTCTGTTTCAGGTCCTGACTTGGACTTATGCCACTTAAGTGTGGCAGAAGCTTCTTACGCCACTCTGCCACGTAAGCGCGGCAGAAGCACTTTTATTTCTTTACTTACTTTTTTTTTTTTTAAACTAGAGAGAATCATAACCTGACATTTTGTCCATCATATTTTAAACAAGGAAACCAATTTTTTTCTTTCTTTCTTTCTGTAAAAGGGCTTGTGCCTCCTGTGTTCACAAGGCTGTTTGCTGAGGGCCGCAGTCTTTGGGCATTGAAGGGTTGTGTTATCGTTCGATACTACAAAAATACCACTACAGAATTGTTTAAAAAAGAGGAGATGGATTTAATATAGATTTGACACCTAAAAAAAGGAGACCAAGCAATCAATCAGTGGGAATATCTAACTACAACACTTTCAGTGCTAAAACCAGAAAGTCTTTGATACATTTGCAAGTCATAGATTAATTGGTGGAGGTAAAACTGAGCTGACCTACATATTTATTGTTTCTGCTTGCACATTGAAATTGTGGAATTACTATTTTGAAGAAATTGTGGAGGGAGACCAATGTTCCACAATCAAAAAGAATCCACCAAATTTAACCAAAAAATACCACTGATGAACTTGTCTTCTTTTTTTAGAATACACAACAGTACAAAAATATTGTGATGGGTAATGTTAAGACTAAATGAAGAATACAAAAAAATGCAAAGGAAAAAAAAAATAAATTGTAATAATGGCCGTGTATTTGTGTACATATGCAAATGCTGCATTGATGTGTGCTTATATATCATTTCGGTTTACTTTTAATGTTAAAACAGGCTGTTTCATAAATGTTTGCAAGCAAAAAGAAAAATGTAAAGAAAATGTTAATTCCTTGGAGGAAGAGGTTGTTACCTAGGTTGACCGTTAGCTTAACTCGTCCCGCATCCAGCTCCAACCGAAGGGTATCTGCAGATTCCCTGGAAGTTGTTGCCATTAAAATGCCATAAGCTCGCTGGGACCTGAACCTTAAAGAAACATCTTCGGCCTCTGTGTGCATCACAACAGGAAGCTGGATTTTCATAAACATACTTCCGTCATAGCTTAAAATTGTCGCCTCTGGAAGCACAAAGGAGAAAATTGGTTGTCAAAGAATTGCGCTCTGGCTACTGGAACTCCCTAAAGGTAAGATGGTAAATGTATACTCAGTCAGCATGACACAGGAAAACTGCATATTGCTTTTCATTGTTATTACTGGGAGACACAAGGGAAGTCAGGTTTGGGGTTTTTGTTAGGGTTTGTTTTGTTTTTAAGTGGCGTATTTTGGTGCTTTTTTAAAGAAACTAAATTTTTCTGTAATGATCCAGCCAGTCATGTGTGCATCTTCAATGAGATCACCTGTAAGGCAATGCTTGAAAGACCAGGTCTGTCCTGCACAAAATAGGTCAAATCAGTAAAAGATATTCAGGTAACCTTACCAGCGTAACAAAAGCCCATGCCTGACTGTCAGTCCCCTGGATAACCACCTTAGAATGCTTCATGTATAAACCCATTGACATTGCTACAACTATGGGTTGCAATTGCCATGCAGTGAGCAAAAATCCTCCTGAAACGCATGACTCTCCCCAGCACGGTTTGGATGGGGCACAGGTTGTTCCACGACTACAAAAACCATGGTATAAATTCAAAATTGCTTATATGAACACTACGACAGCCTCAGCAAGAGGATCGAGACTGGAATTGGCATATTGAGGGTAACAAAACCCCCAAGATAAGCGAAGAACTGTCACTTTCAGACATTCCAGGAAACCCTCCCGGCCCGAGGCTCTGGCACAGAGCAGTCACAGTCTGTTAGACCCCAGAGCAACCAGTCACAAGCTTTCTTTTTCCAGCTTTCAGACTGGTAACGAGAAAGGTAGCAAAGAGCCCGCATTTCTGCTCACAGGGAGGCACTGCAGTTCCTAGAAAGCAAAGGAAACATTTCTGAAATGTATTAGTAAGTCCTTTTTTGGCAGGACAATCAAACATTGTGGGCAGAGGGCACCTATGGGAAGCTTGCCTATGTTTCAATTTGCTCCGGTGTAACGGAGACACTTATCTAAAAGTTTATTGTGGTGTCAGCATGCAATAATATTTTCAATGACTGATAATACTTATACTATGTTAAGTAAATATCACAACTACATTTGCCAAAATTGTTCCCAGGGCATATCTTGCACGCTGCTAAAGGCAGATAAGCTCTTCAAGACTTCCAGCCTACACGATCCACGGAAGGACAAAACGTTCTACTGATTCTGTCAGAGGCAAAAGTGACAGATGATATTTTCACTAAAACAATCAGAAAATGGCTTGGGTCAGGAGGAACCTTGAAGATCACTTGGTTCCACCCACGTCCCCTGCCATGAGCAGGCACACTTCCCACAAGACCAGGTTGCTCCAAGTCCCATCCAACCTGGCCTTGAACACTCCCAGGGGTGGGGCATCCACAACTTCTCTGGGTAACCTTCTCCCGTGTAAAGAATTTTAAATTCCCCCAATACAAATTTGGAGAAAACAGTCTAATGTTGGGGGGAAAAAAAGTGGTTACTGAGACTGCTGTGAAAGTCCTTAGATGTAACAGGTTGTAAGAACGCATTTACAGATTTGATGACTTCTGGCTATGCAGGCAATCATGTTTTCAGGATATTTTAAAATTGTTCAGTGAAGTAGATTAAATACTTGCAACAATTTGAAAAGTGATTTCAAGTCAAAGAGTTTTCAGTGGAAGGTGATTTTCTTTTTGGTCGTTTGGGGTTTTTATTTGTTATTTTGGGGGTTGGGCTTTTGTGGGTTTCCTTGTTTGTTTATCAGTTTTTTGGGGGAAGTCATGAACTGGAGCTTTCAATTCCTTCCTATATGTAGCTGTGTAGTCCATGCATAACAATATCCCAAGATTTTTATCAAGGTAAACATAACTGAGCTAAAGAAGTCCAGGAAAAAAACCTAAAGTTACACACTAATATAACAGAAAAGGTATTTTGTCTTGTCTATGAAAATCCACCACATTAATAGCACTCCGTTTTCATATACAGAGCAAACCCAACATTCATCAATGCTAGAGTTCTGATGCTAACAAATTATCTTAGGATAATGTGAAAAAGAGAGCCGTCAGAATCAGCGCTGCTACATTTTGCCAATTTTCCTTTAATTATTCAAGGTGGATTTTTTGAAAATTGCAGAAAAAGGAGAGAAGGAACTTAATTTGAGACTTAATTTAATTGGAGATAGCCTGTGAGTAACACTGTGGTGAGCAGACCAATTGTGATTAGATACTTAATCCTCCTAAGCCATACTGTGCCAATATTTTGGGAACAGATGTTCCAAGAACAGACCAAAGATACTGAACAGAAGATCAAATGACTTAAAAGCTCTGAGCAATGAGGAAGGCCCCTCATGTCAACTAGCTCCTTTTAATATGTCAATATGCCCTTTCCAAGGCACAGGCTTTCTAAATATGAAAGCATATTGCAGGAGAGAAGAAGGGAAAAAAAAAAAAAGAAACAAACAAAAAAATCCAACAAAACCCTCTCCAAACTAATGGAAAACAACAAAAAAAATCAAAAACAAACACAAAACCAACCCCCAAAAAACCCAAATAACAAACAAAGCAGAATCAAGCACAAAACTGGCAGGAATGGATTGCTAATTTACAAGGCCTGGTCAGTAAGAAGATGACCTGAATGACAAGAGGCACCAGTTACAGAAATCTTGAAGGAACAATTCAGCTAAAAATATGTATTAATTTTTGCCACTTTTTTTTTTTTTTTTTTGCGCTTTAGGCCAACTAATTCCAAGATGTCTCATCTTTACATGAAATCTACACTGCTAAACATTCTCTCATAAGTGTTGGCAGAATGTCTTTTTTCTCTTGTTCAGCTTCCTCTTAATTATTAGATCGAAAGATAATAGACTTAAAGTTTAGCTCAGGATGGGATATTCATTTAAAGAAAAGAGGAAAAGAGTGATAGCTTTACTACCACTTCACTCTTGGAATCAGTGCCAAAAAGAAAAAAAACCAGCAGAAAATCCTTATAAAATAATCACTGACAATTTTTTTTTGGTGGCAGCAGATAAGGGCATGCAGTAGAATTATTAAGGAACATATGGCATTATATAAAAATGTTTTATACGTTCATTCTTTGACAGTTTTATAAACCTGACAATTCCAACTTTTCCCGCTTCTGTGGTAAAAACCAGCCAAACAAAACACGCAAATGAACCAAACTCCAAAACAACCCCCACTGAAGGGTTGAGTCCCCCTCTCAATTTTTTTTTTCTTCAATTTGTTTCTTTTTTTTTGTTTCAATTTGTTTCTTTTTTTTTTTTTCTTCAATTTGTTTCTTATTAAAATCTTCATGGCTAGATAGTCTTCTTTTCTCCACACACACACACCACCTCAATTATCTCTGTGTCTAAAGCCAAGGATGCACAGATCAGTACTGACATGAGAGGAGATTCAGGACCTCAATTTCCACTTGAGCTGGAATTACCTAAATTGCTCAAGAGACAGGCACCAACTCTTCTGGAAACTTTCCTACATCTGCTCCTACCCTCAGAAATGCTGAGCTGGATATTTTTAGACTTAAGTAGAATTTCCTGAGTAGATGCCATTTTTCAATTCACAGCCTATTTAAATTAAAATTAAACAAGTATGGCATTTGAATTTCAGGGCTCTTTCTTGTAAGTTTTGGAGTCAAGTTTGAGTTGTTTTAAGAACGTGATTCTTGGTACAATTGAGTACAAATGCCTATTGCACTTAATTTAATAAATGAAATAGGATCTTGTTTCCTCTGGACCCCTTGTGGTGCCTGTGAAGTCCCAAAGGAAGAAATATTAATTTTTTCCCGCTTTTTCAGTTTCAGCGTATCTGCAATAATTTGAGGACTGTATTGCATCCCACAGAGCCAATTTTAAAGCATGAAATCACCCTCTGTGTCTGCTGTCACTAAAATCCCACACAAACTTTGCCCAGAAATGACAGACTATCAGTCCAGAGTCATGCCAGGATATGTATGAGCAATCTGGATCATCAATAATCAAGTATTCAGGTTTGCTCTCTTATTCTGTTTTTTTTTTTTTTTTTTTTACCACTACAAGTAGAGCAACAATGTTGTGCCTTAAAAATGCTCCCTGATACATATATGTGTAAAAAAAAAATATATATATATATATAATATATATATGTGTGTGTGTGTGCATGTGTGATTTTACTCCTAGAAATTATGTGAGTATTCAAATATATTGGCTGCTACTGAGTCAAATTTGAACTTTTTGTCCTCTTCCCAGGTGTTTTGTGTTTTCTGTATGGCATTTTCTTCATTCCACTTGGGCCCAAAGCTGCAGCCTCGGAGATTTATAGGGAACATTTCCATCAATATGATAGAAACAATTCTCTGTATGTGATTATTTATTGGATAATGTGTGAATAGAAGCTGAAATTATTCCTCCCAATTCCTACACTGGTATTATTTCAGGACTGAGGTCCTAAGCCACACTGTAAGTTTGTTACAACTTTAACACACAGGACCAATCAGTTCATTTAAGACAGTGATGGAATTAATATAATATTTAGAAGACCTGATTCTTCATGCCATCTATCCTCATACCACCCTCTAGTATTCTTCATTTAAAATTTTAAAGCATCCAGGTATAACATGAGAAATGAAAGCTACATTTCTCTAATGTGCATACGTGTATGTAGGGGTCTGTGCATGCACAATATGGACATCTACACACGCCCTACTTTAAACAGATTTTCTCTTCAGAAATGCCACCTTCATAAGCCTTTGTTTGCATGCTTCCTTTTTCATATCCCTGTTTGATGACTTTATTGATCCAGTCAAAAGAATACACCTGCAAAAGGCTTTGCCAAGAGGCAGACAGTCACTCAGTGATCCACAAAGTAAGAGAGGACACCAAATTATATTGCTGTGACATCTGTCCATCCATCTGCTAGAGTTTGCATAATCTACTAAAGCCAATCTACAGATTATGCTGTTGTTTATCCTTACTGAAAACCAAGAATAAAATCACCTATAACTTGCAGCATGATAAAATGGATGTGGCTATAAATATATGTGTGTGTGCATATATATATATATATATAATTTTAAGTACACAAATTAAAATAGACCACAGTGGTGTTCCAGGGGTTTTGTGCACTAATGGCCTGAAATTATTTCAGGTTCTGTATCATACACTAAACATCCATGTATGGATGTTAGTACTCCTAATTCAGGTGAAATAGTATGAAAAGAAAAAAAAAAAAATGGCTATAAAAACCAGCTCCACACTTTTTTTTTTTTTAGTTAAGACACCTTAATTAATGTTAAATATTCTATTGTTTAATCTCCAGTATTTTATTCTAAAGCTTTCTTTTCTTTATGAATCTGTATTGCTTGTTGAAATGAGTGCGTTCCCTTTTCATTTAAATTGGCTTGAACAACTGTAAATGTGCTGCTTATATCACCAAATACAAAAGTCTATCAGTTCCTACACACGGGCAGTAGTTATAATAACTTTGTGTGGTAGGATGCCAACACGACGCTTTCGGGATCCCAAAAGCTATAATCTTATTAATTCATGACCACTTGGGATATGAATATTACTGAGAAGACGCCTCCTTTCACTGCAGTTCCCTCTGGAGAGGGAAACAGGGAAACCCAAGAGCAGGAAATGATCTCATAATTGCTGAAGTGCCACGCATATTTCTGTTGGACAAGAGCCAAATGTCACTGTGGAGGAGCCAGCACCACCACTCCAGTACCACCATTCCCACCAGGGGAATGCACTGGGAGAACGAAGCCTTGAGCTTGACAATGCTTGAAAATACGGCACGGGAAATAAAAGGCAAAGGTTTCCCTATAAAACATCACCACCCGTCCAACACGAGTACGGAAAGCTGCTGCGATGATGATGCCCGCTTTCAGTTCTGTGCAGATCCGCCTGTGTTTATGTCTCTAAGGCACATGTTTCCTGGCTTTCCCGTGGAAATAAAACGCAAAGGCGGCTTTGGCTCGAGCCCCTGTGTAATAGGCGAGTTTGGCCACAGGGTGGTACACCAGCCATGCCTAACCGAGGGCTGGGGGATGCATCAGGCAGCTCCGTTATCCCTCTGCCGGCCCCGCTGCGCCGGCAGCAGCAGCCTGGGGGGCTCGGCGCAGCTGGCCACGAGCCAAGGGCACCAACAGCCCGAGCAGAGCACAGAGAAACCCCACCGAAGGATCTGAGAGAATCCTCTTGCAAATGATGGTAACGTGGAGCCAAAGGCATCAACAGCCCGAACAGAGCACAAACACCACCAAAGAATCTGAGAGAATCCTCTTGCAAATGATGGTAATGTGGAGCAAAAGGCATCAATCAACAGCCCAAACAGAGCACAAACCCCACCAAGGAATCTGAGAGAATCCTCTTGCAAATGATGGTAACGGGGAGCCAAAGGCATCAACAGCCTGAACAGAGCACAAACACCACCAAAGAATCTGAGAGAATCTTCTTGTAAATGTTGGTAACGTGGAGCCAAAGGCATCAATCAACAGCCCAAACAGAGCACAAACCCCACCGAAGAATCTGAGAGAATCCTCTTGCAAATGATGGTAACGTGGAGCCAAAGGCATCAATCAACAGCCCAAACAGAGCACAAACACCACCAAAGACTCTGAGAGAATCTTCTTATAAATGATGGTAACGTGGAGCCAAAGGCATCAATCAACAGCCTGAACAGAGCAGAGAAACCCCACCAAAAAATCTGAGAGAATCCTCTTGCAAATGATGGTAATGTGGAGCCAAAGGCATCAATCAACAGCCCAAACAGAGCACAAACCCCACCGAAGAATCTGAGAGAATCCTCTTGGAAATGATGGTAATGTGGAGCAAAAGGTATCAACAGCCCAAACAGAGCACAAACCCCACCAAAGAATCTGAGAGAATCCTCTTTCAAATGATGGTAACGTGGAGCCAAAGGCATCAAGAGCCCGAACAGAGCACAAACACCACCAAAGAATCTGAGAGAATCCTCTTGCAAATGATGGTAATGTGGAGCCAAAGGCATCAATCAACAGCCCAAACAGAGCAGAGAAACCCCACAAAAAAATCTGAGAGAATCCTCTTTCAAATGATGGTAATGTGGAGGTAGCTGTACTGCAGAAATGTACGTTATCTATGGACGTGCAACTTAAAACATTCATTGGGGGCTTTATTTCTGAAGAACACATTTTTGTTTCATCTGATTAACTCGAAAAATGAATCAAACTAGATGAAAAGAACTTAATTTTCAGTCAATTTTAGATTTCAGGTTAAAGACAAATCCAAAGAAAATACTGTGTCAACAGTAAGATGAAAAAGTACAACTCCTGGCATTGAAACGTTTTCTATAGCAATAAGAATAAAAATAAAAACCTTAAATATTTAATACATTTATTTTATTGCTTACCTCCTTAAAATACTTCATTAGCACACTGCAATTTTAAATAAATTACAGGGTTTTCTATCTATTAACTAACCTCAACATCTGCCTTCCTTGACACTATCCACCTTTTCAATTAAATAAATGGAGTTTGTCAACTTCACTGTTACCATTTCTAGGCATGAGGAATATTCATATTTTAGGTAACTTCAGACAGTTTCCTTGGGTACTTGTATCTTTCCAAAAAGAGATAAGTAAAAAATATTGATTTTTACTGACTCTTTTGTTTTGGCTCATGGGTGAAGTTCTGGCCATGGATTTAAGTGACACTGGAATTCAAAAGCAAATTTAATTATATACTAACACTGACATAAATAAGCAGAGAATAAGACCTCAGTTTGTAACTGGAATGTAACAATTTAGCCAATGCCTTAAGATTTTATTTATATTTTATATTTTTATTTATATTTTTTATTTTATATTTTATTTATATTTTTTATTAAGATTTTTTTTTATATTTTTCAAATCCTGTGCTGCAATAGTGCATAACTCTAAACTTCACATAAAATGCTAACTACTCTTCACACTTTGGTCAGACAAAACAATTCCTTTGGGCCTGGAATCCAAGGACACCCTACAGACTCAGGCACTGAAAAGCATTAATAAAGGTTAATTGGGGGATGCAAACTGGGGGTAAATGACTTCATTACCTGAAGCTGCAATTGGAGGATTAAGCCCTGATATGTATATGGACAAAACTTATATCTGTCTGAAAAACTTGTGACCATGGTGTGGCCTCTGGGAGGCTTTTACCCTGCCCAAGGTGTCTCTATTAAAGGTCTTTAACAAATACTCACTTTATTCTCTTAACCTTGTCTAGCCTCTCTTCTAGGTAGCCACGCTAAGGCGTCATAGCAATGCAATAATATTCAAAATTGCTTTCACAAAGCTTTTCAGAGCTCAGCAATGTATGATGAGACACAAAAGGAGGCATCTTCTAGGAGCTGTTCAGCAGCACTGACTCTGTCATAGGCACCTAATACTCCTTCACACACCTTAGAGTCTCTCCTAAGACCTTTCCTCCAGAATTACTGCTTTGAGTGTAGAGCAGGGCTCTACCTCACATCAAGAGAAGTCAAGGATGCTTTTTTTGCCTCAGGACAGTTAATGATAGCTTACCATTTTTAATCATTGCACAGGATTTTATTTATTTTATAGCAGTACTTTTTTTTTTTTTTTAATATAGATATAAAAGCAGAA
Organism: Vidua macroura; assembly: GCF_024509145.1. Lineage (NCBI taxonomy): Eukaryota > Metazoa > Chordata > Aves > Passeriformes > Viduidae > Vidua > Vidua macroura. Next base: position 1,809,336 of record NC_071573.1, on the reverse strand, counting down.
GTGCAGTCATCTCACAGAACCTACCTCTTTCACACGATCTGCCAAGGTACCCCGTGCCAGAGCAATCACACACATATCTGTTCCACCCATCCCTGCACACACCATTGTTTTTACAGGGGTTGCTAAGGCAAGGCTTTGCAGTTTCTCTTGAGCATGAGGGTTTTACTCCAGCTGTGCTTTGAATTTCAGCCATCTGTCGAATATCTTTGCTTTGACCATCAATAAATAAATCTCGAATGCAGCCGACGTATCCATAATTGAGGAGTGCTGTCCACACTTCTGTTGGGAAGACCAGGCCTGCTTTATTTTCTGGTAAGCCTCCAAGATACAAGTCATCATCCAAGTCAAGGATTTCACTTTCTCCTGGCGCAGTGTATGGAGTACGTAACGTGTTCACAGATATCGTCCCTGTAAAGACAATTAAACGTGTGATTTTTCAAGATATTTGATTTTGGTGCTGCTTTTTTTTTTTTTTTTTTTTTACTCATTCATCTACACGTCACATTAGCTCCTGGCAAACAGCTGCAAGTGAAGCAGAGGTATTTGTGTTTGTACAGCTGTAGAGCCATAGATACACTTCAGTACTTCAATTGCAATGTAGTCAGGAAGTTAATGATCTAGAAAGCCTTTATGCACAACACTGCATGAGCACAACAGGAAAAATCCCAGTCAAAATCCCCTTACCCATCTCCTAGGTACAGGAGGAATGCAGTTTGTAGTTATTTTCAGAAACATCCTCTTTGTGCAACAACAACAGAAATATCTTCACTCCCTCATATGTATTTCAAAGCCTTAAGATCAGGGTTGCATTGATAGGTTGCAACCTGGGAGGCAAACCTGAGTCTTTGGTTTGGGCCCAAAGACTCAGTATTTTAAAAGACTCTCACCACTTCCAGTGGGCTTTGGATAAGACTTTTTTTTTCTTTAAGTGCAGAAGGAAAATGCTCTCATCAGCTGCCAGGCAGGCAATCATTAAGAAGGAAGAGATGTGGTCCTGGAGGGAAAATCAATGCCTCTGATTCTTATCTCAAAATGCGTGCATGTTACAATGAGAAGGAGAGAAGATGTATACAGATCTTCAGGAAACCAGAAATATCTTTTCCATTTTGGTTAATAAACAAAATTGAACCTAAAATAGAGTTCTTTTTATGAAGTGTCTGAACAAAGAAAATGTAATCATCAGCAAAGAACCTTTTTTTGGTGGCACTTTGTTTAAAACAATGAGGTATGCAACACCTACAACTTGAATAAGCAGAAACACAAATTTAGTACATGCAGTCACAGAGCATACTTATGCCAGCCAACCAATTTTAATTTTATTTCTAAGTAAAATCACTTGGCAAAAAAAAAAAAAATCTTCATGTAGATCTTCACAGATGTGATTCCTTATCACTCTACATGGGTACAGAAGCAAGCAAAATATAAATCAAAATATTATATAGGTCACCAAATTATTCTAATGGCAGCACTGTTATTTGCTGGGCATGACATTGAAAGTGTTTACTGGTAACAAGAGACTGAAGAATTGTGTTCACCATGATGAATTTAGCATACATATATATACAAAGTGAACATGATTCACCATCTCCACTGTTAGCCTGAAACAGATTCCAGAAGATAACACTGATTACCAAAAACGCTTCCACTGTGGTAGGAGTTGTGCATAAGAAGAAATTCACACTTTACACAGCATACGTACTAAAATGTCAGTTTTAAGCAAACAAAGGCAGGTCAGAAAAAGATCATTCTCTTACTTGGGCACAGCCTAAAATTTAGGCTTCTCTCTTAGTAATGGACCCCTGTGGAAGCTATATTTTTTCTGTTCTATTGTTGGTCCAGTAGGTTGACTTCAACAACACTGACAGAATGAACATCCATAGAATCTGGATTGTTAATAAAAGCTGTTTGGGATAAAGGTCTCAGGAGGTCCAACTCCCATGTGAGACTTGAGACATGGATTTTAGAAGGACAGTACCACAAACAGTCTCCTTACTATCAGAAGAGAACTAACAAGATGAAACAAAGGCTTGCATAGCAGTTTTGCATCTTTATAAGCATGTTTAAAGAGTGAGGATGTGGCCAGTTTTCCCTTTTATGTATTCTAAGAAATGTTTTCTGTGTCAGTTGAATAATCCCACAGATACAAAAGTGAACTTCCAAGAAAATAAGAAATAGGCATGCTGAAACAAGATACTTTTTCTTCCAAACTTCCATCTGTTTAAAACTGATAAGATGATTATGGCCTGCTAACTCTAAAAATTTGTTGTTGCTTCTCAGCTTCTAGAAGCAGAACTTGGCACTCACATGGAATGCTTGCTATAGGTTTGACCTTAGGCATGCAAGCATAAACATTTTGAGATTTGATTAATCAGCTGAGTCAAACAAGGACACCTGTGAATGACCTGCCAAACCAAGAGAGACTTTTCAGAGAGCATCCTAGGGTGTCAGGAAGGATGGCTAACAGGCAACAGATCTTTTAGTCTCTAAAGACATTGGAGATACTGTAAATATAAATTGTACTTGTCCTCACAGTGTTTTTTTACTGCTATTGTTGCTTGCTGCCATCTGTTGATGTACAGGCTAATTTAGGAGCAAACACTCTAAACCCATGTTCAGGCAGCACCCACTCTTGCACCCACACGAGTTAACTCAGCTGCAGCCTCCAACAGCAAGCTCCAACATGTGAACAGTGCTGCTTTCTGCTGGACAAAAATGTTCATATTTTCAAGGCATTAACAAAAAACCCCAGAACTCCTTTTCTATTAAAAAAAAAAAAAAAAAAAAATCTACTATCCCATGATTACCTTCAGCTCACAGAAGAAGACAGATAAATCTCTGCTACTCAGTGTTCCAAGTGGAAGCTTTGCAAGCACAGAAGGCTTAGGAAGGTGAATGATAAGGGAAACTGGTGACTGTGAATTATAGTAAAGTGATAGATTGAACCAGGAATTTTTTCTTCTCTGTGCCATAAAGGATTACTCTGAAGAGAGCTTAAATATTATTTTGAATAGATGTCAACAGCTTCTTAAAGAAATGAACTTTTTACCTTCCCAGGTAAAAGACATGAAACCCCATAAAATACTCTGTGGGAGAAGTCCCCTGAAACCTTGCAATTGTGGCATTTAATGACTATGGGTGGAAAAACATGACAGGCAACTACACAGCCATCACTGCTGGTGATATCCAAATTACCTTTTATGTATCACTGACAGACAATGCAAACTTTACTCACTAATTGCTTTGTAAACACAGATGAAAACAGAAAAATCCAAGTAAAATAAGGGAGCATAAAAATATTCCAAAATACAGCAAAAATGACAGAGCCTTTTAAGAATCCTACAACAAAATGAAGAACTCAAGTTCACAGAATGTTGGCCTACAGAAATGAAACAATGGTTCCATCATCACCCTGGGATTCACAGTGCACCCAGAGCTGAGACAGAGCTGGTAGCACATGCTGTTTCATCTTGGTGAGTTTTTGATGGGGGAGGAGGCTGTGTAATTTTTTTTTTTTCTAGTTTTTCTTGTTTATTGCAGGAGCTTGGGGTTGTTTGTTTTCCTGTGGCTTGATGGTGCTTTTCTTGTTTTTTTTTTAAGCCAGTTATCTTTCTTGAGGGAAACTTTGAGTTCTACTGAAAATGTCTCAAGTTGGACCTCACAACAGTGGGAGAGGCTGCCACAGAAACTGGGGACTGTGATGCTCACCTCCTTTGATAGACTTCAATTCTACTTTCTCTAGGAATTATAGGCAGATTAAAAGGAATTGTTTTGATGAATAACCAGTGTGCTTCAATCCATTCAGATGTTTCTGCTTATGAATATGAAGGACCATCACTTTCCACAGAGGCAGAAAGGGAAGCTAAGGGAGCATGCAAACGTCTTATGTGGTCAGCACAAAGAGAGTTAATAAATTTCCTTGTAGAGATACTAAAATGTCATTCTCAAGACAGAATTGTCAAAATTTACAGGAGGAAAGAATGGGACATATCTTGTTTAACAAAATAAGCTAGAGACAACAGATTTTATGTGGAAGCAGCAGATTCAGAAGAGCACTGGATGGTTAAGAGAGAGAGAAAAACACAACTTTAAAATCTCTGGAGTAAGAACCATCCTTAAACTTCCATCTCTTCATAACAGCACCCAGAACCAGAGAAGCAGAGATATCACATCTTTGAAAAGAGCCATAATGCCTTCCAGGAAACAAGCAGCTTCTGTGCAAAGTTTTCTGAGACTCAAAGTAGGAAATAATTTTTGAATTTCTATCAGAATAAGAAAGCAATGGAAGAATGCTGACAGCACGTGGTTTGTCCTGCCTGAAAGTAAAAGGGAATGACAAAGACAAGAAGGGGTGGGGTGACTTATTTAGTCTGACAATTCATTATCTACCTTCAGATTCTAAAAACAAGTAGCATTTCTTATCTCTAGAAATTGGACATACATTTAAGTGCCCTGTAATGACTAATAGCTGCTTTGATTCTGCAGCATTTCACCTGAGAATACAGGGCAATTTAACATTCAGAAACTTCTTTCTGTATTGGAAAAGCAGTTTGAGAAAAACTAATGAAGTTATGGTTTTCAGCAAGAATTATTGACTTAAAAGGATAACTAATTAGTGAGAAGTCCTTCAGAGGACGAGTCAAAAATATAAGTTAACAATAGCAACAGGTGAGCAAAATGGGAAACATATTAGGGATTACAGAGAAGCCTATTGTACTGAGTGTTGGTTCAGTTTTATATTGGACCCTGGGAAAGATGCAGATCAGCCAAGAAAGCTGCAGATCATTGAAAGAATATTCATTAAAATGCAGTATAAACCCATCCTCCCAAGTATGAAAACTATTAACATCTGTTGAAATAGGAAAATGTAAATCTGGCTGTTCTTAAGAGGTTAAAAAGATGTGGGAAGTAATATGTAAAAGAGTACATGTGGAAAAAAAGAACCTTCAACAACAACACGTGTAAGAGGCATCACAAAGCACTACTTACAGTGAGATGTTGATTATAGTTATGCTCTAATTACATACTCCAGAAATCATTTCTGGTGTTCAAGCTGAAACTAACTTTAGTTCAAAATTTCAGTGACTCAGCCCTTAAATGCTACCTACTTATGAATAGATGCTGATACACTGTGCTTTATGCTGCCCTACACAATTGGAGGTTGACAAGAAGAGTAAGTTTCTCCCTGAATTCACTTTGTAGTGGTGGTTTCCAAAGGATGAATGGTGGTTTAGCAAAAAAAAACAAAAAAAAAAAAAACCCAAAAAAAAACAAAAAAAAAAAAAAAAAAAACAAAACAAAAAAAATTGCATGGTCATCCTTGCATATGGCAAAGAGTTTTAAAAAAATTTAAGGACACTTAAGTCTCAGAAAACAGTTGTAAAACCTATCCCCATTGTGTTACAAGAAACACTGGGAGCAAAGACCTTAACAGCTGCTTCATGATTGTTTTTCATTTAGTTTGGGTTTGTAGGTTTTTTCCTAATTCTTTTTTTCTGCAGAGCTTGCAGTACCATTAAGAGCAGAACAGGCAAACATTTCCCTCAGGTATGACTTAATGAGCCTCTCCAATCATATTCATTATCTCAGCAATTTAATTTTTCCTAAAATTGGGTATAAGAAACAAAATCATATTTCTAAATCTCATCTCTCTCCTGATCAGTTAAATATGAAGATTTTAAGTGGAGCTACTGCAACTGTTCTGATCTCTCTGCTTACCTGACATGGCCTATTTTAGCTGCTTTTTGTGCCTGTGAAAAACATCTGCTCATTAAGAAACCTTGAAAAATCAGAGCGAGGTATTAATTCTAAATACATCTTCTTTGCTAAAACACAATATAATAGCTGTGATGAGGACTGTGACCACATCATGCAGCCCATGGTCCAAGGCAGGGCACAGAAGAGGCAGCTGTGAAGCTGTGGTCCCTTCCCAGAAACTCAGGATGCACAGTTCAGGAGTACTGGGGGGAAACTCAGGACACAGCTGCACACCTAGGAGGAGGGACCAGAGGAGAATATCTTATGAATATTTCTCTTTACCCAACCCTTAAATGTTACCTAAATATGGTCTCAGGAACTCTGTCCTACCAATGATCTTTTTTTTTAGTAAGAAAGCACTCAGATTAAGTCTTACAGGAAACAGAATGGCATTCCAGGGTGAAAACAAGAATAACAGGTCAAAACGTCTTTCAGCAAAAGGAAATTAAAAGGCACCATATCTTCCTTGTACGTCTCAAAATCTGAGTGGATTGACAGAATTACTAGTGAATGGGGCCTGGATGATTACAATTTAAAAAGGTGTTCTCACTCCTTACACCTCCCCCCGCCTCCACTGCAGTCCCAGGCAAGCAAAGGCAAAATCAGTAGCTTAGAGTGGATGCTCACTGTGACTGAGAGTCTGGAAGAGAGCAAAGAATGAGAAATAAATCTAGTACTTGCTGATCCAGCTAATATGAAAGTCAAGGAAATTAGCAAAGCTCCTTGAGAAATGTCACAACATTCTTCTATAGGAGAGAACCACTCTGCATTGGATTTGAAGTCTGGGAGCAAAAGGCTGAAAGACACCAAACTTAATTTAAAGAAAAAAAGAATCACAGTTTATTCGAGCTACTTCTTCATTAACAGAAGAATCTCTTCCTCTATGCTTGTTAGCTAGGGAAATATGCTGTCAATGGCAACAAGAAAGTCTCAGAAAAGCACATTTTTTTTCTACACAAGGTATATTCGTTCAGTTATATAAAAATTCTGAAGGAAATCTAGTGAAAAGTAATCATATTCATGTGATTTCCAGTATGTTTGGTCTGGGCTAGAGAACAGAAACCAAAAAGCATCCTGAAACAGTAAAGTGAATTTTATTCTTTATGGGCAAAACACACCAAAGTGCATGACCTGACCACGAGGTGGAGGGGGCTGAGATACTCAGGACAGCGAGGAGGGCACACAGAAAACTCACTGCCCTGGGCTTTGGAGCAGACTTTGGCCTCTTCAGGGCACTGCTCAGTGGAGTCCAGTGGGAAAGAGCCCTGGAGGGCAGAGGGGCCCAAGGATGCTGCCTGGCATCCAAGGATCACTTTCTCCAAGCTCAGAAACGAGGCATCCCGACAGGGAGGCAATGGGGCAAAAATGCCAGCAGGCCTCCATGGATGGGTGAGGAGCTGCTGAGCAAACTCAGAGTGAAAAGAGAAGCTTTCAGAAGGTGGAAACAAGGACAGGTGGCTTTGGTGGAATATAGTAAAATTGTACAGGGTGATAGGGATAATGTTAGGGCCCAGTCAGAATTGAGTGTGCACCCCCCCACCCTTTTTTAATATTTCTTCCTATTTCCCTCTCTATCACATTGACTGTTACATAAAATCTGTATTTTTTACTTTGGCACCTTAATTCATCTCTCTAATAATTTTAATCTTACCGTCATTAAGACAAACAAAAGCATTGCCAGTGTTATTGGTACTTCTCCTACTATAAACTATTATTCCAAGTGTTAGAACAACAGAAAAACTTTGATTCTATTTCAGATTGCAGTTAAAATTCAGTTTGCCAATCCATAAGCCTGCATTTTTTTATTCAGTATTCATGGTAATAGTTCCATGTCTCAGAGTTAATAGGTATTATGATTAGTGTTCAACAGTGATGGGTGGGGGGGGGGTTGCATAAATTTCACCTATCTTAGTCATAGGCAAATCATCAGATGGATTAATTTGATTATTTATAACTCAACTTAAAAAATAATATGCAATCCTGATCACCAGGCAGGTTTTGCTTCCTGAAATTACTCCAAATTCTTGCTGATGTCCATCAACAGTTTTAAAGAATTAAAGCATGCCCTAAGCTTTCTTAATTGTGAGATGTGTTTTGTGAAGCAATGAAAGGGCAGAACTTATCTTCAAATGTAAACAATCACTATGCACTTATTCCTTTACAGATCTGTTGGCTTTGGATGTAAGAATAAACTTTGCTTTCAGCAGTCCCACAGGCATGATTATTACAGGATTTACTGCCTCATATGAATCACTGAAACAGCACTTAAGAAGAAAGTCTGAAATGAAAACTGTAGTATAAATAATATAACTGCTGGATGTTCAATTCCAATTGAGGATTTTGAGAAGTTGTGCTTTGTTGTTCAGTTAGGATTTTTTTTTTTTTCTTGATTTTTTTGTTTGTTCTTGTTTGGTAGATTTATTTAACCTCAAGAAATCTAAATGAGCAACTGACATAATAAGAAAATCAAGGTCTGTACCATTAGAATTTGAAGCTGCGCTGCCCGGGAATCAAATAATTATTTTTCATAATCATAATGCAAGTGGATTTCAGCATGGATTTGAATGAAATCTTCAATTTAAACCTGCACCTACGATTTGCTTTATCTGAAATGTGATTTGTGTGTAATAAGAAGTTAAATCATACAATGATAGCTTTTTTGGAGGTTAAGTTTCACAAAGAAATCATAAATGCAAGCTATGGACAGGTAGTCGCCAGAAGGAAGAAAGTGGAGGAAATCCCACAAAATCCAAAAGAAGTGTAGTTAAATTTTTCAACACCCAATTTTAGAGCCTACATAAACTTCAGGTTGAATACTGGTATTAATCAGAACATTTTCAGGACTGAATTACAGACTCAGTACATTCCCTGCCCTCTTCCTCCCCAAATCCTGGCATGAAGTGCAGGAAAGTCACTGTAGAAGAGACCTGTCCTTCAATTGATGTGTATTGATTATTTGCTTAAGATACATAGTCAAGATGAGACGAGCTGATACACCTTGACAATTTCACTGGATAAATGCACTTTAAGCCATATTACATTCCAGTAGCATGACGAAGAGTTCATGAATTCTTTATTTTTACCACTTTTCAGTGAGATCATTTTTTGGGTACACTACTCCAGAATATGAATCACACTGAGAGAATGTGGCAGGTCCATTATTTCCATTCCTGCTGACACGTGCTGTTAGCCATTTATTAGCATATCATTTAATACACTGAGATCTGCTGACATGATTGGAAGATCTGTGTTGTTTCTGTGAGGCAGCTATTCCCCGTGTTGGAGATTATTGTCAGTAATTCCTTTTTTGCTTTATTTTCACTCTTGAAACTTGCCACTTCAGCTCTTTGATGTAAGCAAACGCAGAGGGAGATTACTGTTGGTTTTTCAAGCACACAACACACTTACTTGCAAGATTAAGTACTTGATTACTCAATAATGTAACTGTAAGATATTTTACTCAGCAAATTATTGTTTTGTAATGACCTCCTGTAATTTCCTTATTTTTCAGATGATGCCCAACTCTAATTGTGGCAACATGAATATGTACCCAGTATTCTCTCAGATACAGCAGAAAAAGCTATTCTGAATGCAGACAAAAGGAACTTACCTGACCGCCCATCCCGCTGAAAATCCACATGGTACCATTCACCATCATTCACCTTCTTCTGCAAGGCTTTTATTTTTATAGTACCTGAGCCCATGTCTAACAGTAGGTAGAGGTGGCCATCAAGCATCTCAATGGCAAAAAAATCAACCTTCACCATCTGTGGATGTTTGGCATCTTTTTGGTGCCTTGGTTTCCCATGACTGAAAAGAATGAGGCCATTTGGCTCAGTTGTACGAAAGTCAAATGATATTGAGCCTGTTTTCTTGGCATTCCACTTTGGCAGAGAGATGAAGGACTCTGGTGTCTCAAATGTGATTGGATCTAAGGTTGCAACATTCTCACATTTAAACGCCACAACCCCATGAATCTTCATTTTAGGATCCCCTTGCTTGGCAAGTCGAGACAGCTCCAACCTGACATCGTTATTTTTATATACAACCTGCAAGCAAAGCAGAGAAGTTACTCGGAGAAACCTGAGCATTTTAACCAAACAGACACAGTCTTGAATAGGCACATTATTTAGACAATTATGGTGATGATATATGAATATGATAATTTACATACAAACAAGATGAAATAACTATTTTCATTGACTAATGATTTAATAATTGTTTTCATTAAACCAAACAAAGTTGCTCTAAAAATATCCCTGGAGTTAATTCTAACAATCTGAAAGAATCTACACATAATTTATACTATGAGTTGCAAATTAGCTTGTGTGGCCTTGATTACTTAAAAGCCTTTTCTGCACAGCCACTCTGCTATTATAAAGAAATGTTAGATTTCTTCTTCCTCTAAACGCTTTGTCACTGTCTTAACTCGTCTGTTCATGTACAGAAAATGTAGCAAGGTCAGACACTTCATAATTTAACATCTTTTCAGTTTGTCCTTGGGGCTGAGGAGTAGTAACATTCATGGAATTCATGAGGCTACATAAGATAGGCAAACCAATATCATAACAGATCATAAACCAGGAAAACCTTTGAGCCCGTTCAATTTGATGAAAAACAATCCCAACTTACATATTTTCCCTGACTGAAGACTTTTCTGATAAAAATGAAAGACAATATTAGTTTTAAATTCAATTGTTGTCTGCAGCAAATATTCTTGCTTCAAATCACACTTTAGCTTGGTTCAAGAAGCCTGTCACGATGCAACCACTTCCCAGGGTTCTAATGTCTATTAGTGTTTTCTCAAATTGCTGCTCTTTCTGAGTCATTCATAACACAAGAGCTGCTGAAATGAGCTCCCCAATACCAAAGGCGTGCACAAGTGTTTTGTCAATACTTTTAATTGTGCAATAAATTATACGCTCAAGCTAAAATACCACTGAAAGGGCTGAATACCAAACCATAGCGACAGAAGCTAAAACTTTCTTCTCTTTTTTCTAAGGTTAAGCCCTACATTAAAAAGCAATTTGAATAAAAAGCAACGGCACAGCAAAACCAAGAACTTTGTGCTGAGGCTTCTTCATGCACAGATCTGCACCATTCAGGTCTGGATCCCATCTGGCCCTAATCCAATGTTTCAGCTCTGCAGTGTAGTTGGGAGCTGTTCAGGGGACCCATGACTGGGACTTTACATCCCTGCTGGGGGTTAGAAAGTGCTTAATAAATACTTAGGATAGAGCTTCTGGATTAACTTCCTCTGTTCCTAGCTGGAACACACGTGAAGCCCACTCTGACACCCAGTAAGGGAAAACACAGCAGATGAACTGCAGAGCTGTGCCACTGTTAGAAATAAAAGCACTAGCACTTACACAATCTGACATACCCCAAGTGATAGTTGCTATTGAAAAATGATGTTTAAAGATAAAAGAAAAGGAAATGATTGATAGAGTGACATTTTTCAGTAAGAATTGTGTTCATTCCAATTATATCATTATCCACAATGCAAATTTCATCATAAGACTTGCCAGAATTATTCTACTATAATAAAATGTATCCTAAAAGTTAACAAATAAGCCTACTTCTTCATTTTATTTCAGAACTGAGTACAAGTAGTGTTGCTCCCATGAGAGCCTGTGCCTCCAAAGACAACAGATAAACCTCACTGTGGATTGCTGGCAGCAGAAATGGTACTCTGCCACAGAGACAGAGATAATGTGCTCTTCAACTGAAGACATCAGAGGTGAATAGCATTGGACTAAACGGTAATATTAGATAGTAAGGTTCCACATTTCCATTTATCAAATGCACCACAACCCCTGAGATTTCACAGGCTGCGCAAAGGAGTTTAGAACAGCACATGCAAGTGACCCCCTTTGGGGTGGCTTTCTGCCTTTGGAGTGAGGAGGAAGAAGGCAGGAGCCTGGGAGGTTACTTAGAGATATCTGGTCTCATGAAACATTGGCCACTTTCTGTGGCAAGGGGGATTTTGGATAGCTCCCACTTCATTTGAAGAAGTTACAGGGGCAACCTTTCTGGATTAGACCAAAAAATTAAACACTGCCAGAGGATGCAATAAATAAAAAAGGAACAAATGGTCTCTTATTAGAACTAAATCCTGCTTGGTGACAGTGGAAGTAAATACAGCAACAAAGAACATGAGATGATCTTAAATTGACTGCTGAACAAGAGCAGGTTCCAGGACAAGGCAAAAAAAAAATGTACAGAGAGACTTTATTCTTAATGGACACATCAAATTGTCCAACCTTAATCAAATGGGTTGATTGAATATTAAATTAGGAATTGATAGATGTGTTAAAAAACTCAGCAGGCTAAAGTAAAGCTAGGTTTTCCTTGAAATCTAAAACAGCTTAATAGGATCTGAAGTCATTTGCCAGATCAGAAATAATAATTTCTAACAAGCACAGTTTAAGAACATAAAGGGCAAAGTGAAATGGTTTTCTCAATAACATGTCACCAGCTCTTTAATTAACTTCATATATAATGTATGAGGGAAACCTTGCTAGAACACTTTAGTAACAGTAACAAATATTGTCAATTTTATGCCACCAATATTAAAACATTCTTGGTATCCCTAAATATTTTAAATGACAATTTCGTGCTTCCCTATTCTGAAAAGTTGTTCCAGTATTTTATTACATACTACATTTTATTATATAGGTTGTAGGGAAACTTGAATAAAGTCTATATCTATGTTTTAGAGTGCATATGTTCTAAGTTTTAGAATGCACTTATGTTCATTTACTCTTTCTCAATGGAAAATTTTGAACTGAATTATCATGGATAATTAGTAATAAAACAGGAATATATGAACCATAACTGAAGAGACCTGTAAACTATTAACTGAACACAGCTTGCATTTGGGAGCCTGTTTCCTGGTGCTATGCTGACATTCTCACCCATCTCCCTGTACATGAAAAATGTACTCAGCCATCAGTGAAGCACAGCAAAAGGAGAAAAGCAGTACGTTCACAGAAATTAGTTGTCATTAAATTTTGGGGAAACCATTGAACAGTAAGGAATAATTCTGAGACTAATATTTGCTTTATAACTCATGAAGGTACGTGCTTCAGAAACAGCCTCTAGGGTACAAAGAATTTACTGATTTATCCCTTGATTTTGCCTTTTGATTTTTTCTTTTGCTTCTGGGCACATAAGGACAAACATGCTTTTAATAGGGCTTATATTATCTGCTATTTCCATCTGAGGCACACAGCACATAACGTTAACTCAGTACATTCTCCCTCCTTTAGAGACATGGATCCACAATTAGACAAGTGAAGGGAGTTTGCAGTGGGGAAATATTGGAGTCACAATCCTCTTTACTCCCACACAACCCACTGGTCACTATGCTGGCACCATTGGGTTGGCCCTGGATTTTAGCTTGCTCTTGCACTCACTTTCATACCTGAGCAAAAACCTAAGTTTCCTGCACGTGAAACTGCCAGCCCTCAGGGAATTGTATCATGCCATTAAGAGCACCTTGAATTTGTCTTGTGTTCACTCTGCTCTTTCCTGCTAATATCAAGTAAGTTTCAAGATGTCAGTTTTTAAAATATATAATTACCTCGTTCTTGGAAACTGCAAAAGGTCACCTAAACTCCCAAGAAAATCAGAGCAGTTCTCAATTCCCCGTATAATTTGCAACCAAGTTATCCAAAGTGAGGAATAAATTTATGTTCTGAGACAGGACAGAACATTTTACAATCAAGATACAGGCTTCCTTTCCTACCATCTAGGCCACATGCTGGGTAACTTGCAATATCACAGGGCTATGTCTTAATAAGTCCATCTTATTAAGATGGACAATTATTGCCTTAAGCAATTATTGCCTTAAGCTCAGCACTCTCTTTAATGTGGTCTGTGGTCATGGAGAACAACCTAAATTAATTCATGCTTCCCAAAGATATATTGTGTATTTTTTCTTTTTTGCAAACTGGGGCACTATGCAATGAACTCCAGAATTATAAACAGGTATAAATCTATGAATGACCCTGAGAAAAGGTGAAGGAAAAGAGAAGGAATTCGTACTAGGAATGTATCCTAAATCTGTAACTGCTCAATTAGCAAATGTATAAGTCAAGAAAATTTTAAAAAATTAAAAAAGAATAAATAGGAACTCTATCAGTTCTTTCTACTGACCCTATCCCATGAGGTTTAGAACAAAGAAAGGTGTGAAAAAATCCAGACTACAACACTATTTTCAATTCAAAGTGCAGCCCTTTCCACATCAAACATTATGAATGAAGAAAATATTACCTTTAAATATTTCAAAATACTGACCAAGTCTGCCAGCAATAGCTTTTCAATCATTGTGATTCAAAATCCTTTAAATTATTATGAAGCATTTATTTCAAATTAATTTATATTCTTAAAATCAAAGATGATCTTCAAGAATCTGATCACATCACCTGATTTGAAGCACCTAGGTTCCCTTGAGAACCAGAGGGAACCCAGGATTTCAGAGCACCTACCCTTATGACCTTGCTCCAAAGAACTTGTCTATTTACTTAACTGCTTGATGAGGTAAAATGCTTTTCTAAATGCAATTTGAATAAATGCATGAACCCCATATCAAAACCTGTTAAAAATTGGATGACATAAATCTTAGTTACCACAAAACAGTACTTTCATATTTTCATATTTCTGTGAAACCTGCATCAGCTGGTGCATGCAATGGCAGTTAATTCTCCAAAATGGAGATTAATGTCATCCAAAATGGCTCAGGTAGGTGCTACCAAGGTGCAGTTTTCCCCAGAAAAGTGGTGTCAGCAGGAGGGAACTTGCTGATGTCAGAAACTGTAACAATGGGACTTACAAAAAAGGGAAACCTTATTGTAAGGCAATTTTTCCAGCTTGCTTTACCAGCCACCAGAATTTCCATGCTCCTTGAGAACTACCTGGTGCACACAGCATCACATTCCCCAGAAATCCAGCTGCAAAACTGACCACTAGCAGTTATCATGTTTTTGTTTTTTTTTAGCACTTGCTGGATGGCTTTGAACTAATTTGGGAACATCTGCTTCTCACAGGAAGCTTGTCATTTTGCTAATATGCCTCCACACATTTTCAAGCTCCAAAACGAGCATATCAAGGAACACAATAAACTACAGACTATTTACACAAAACTTAAGGAGCCCAGGTTCAGATGTTTGCAATGGGGTGCATTTTTGAACACAATGTGAAAGCACACACCATGACTGACAACAGCTATTCAAGCCTCTACATCATAAACCAGCTTTGTTTTCTGGACATAGAGAAGAAATTAAGGAGTGTATATAATGCTCCAAGGGAATAATTTATTCTTCCTCAAGCGAAATAGTTTTTGTTCTCCTGAGGTCAACATTTGTGCAAATGTGGTGGTGATAGTAGTGTGGGGCTGTAAGAAAGGGGGTCATGAAGCACCAAAATAAAATCCTGGTGTCTCTAGAGTTTTACTGCGTGGGAGGTAAGCCTAAGGACAACAGGATAGGGTTCCATGGCATGGATACATAAACACCTGGAGAAAATAATAGCATGTGCATTTTGTGGCATTATTTCAGATGAATTCATATGGTCTGGGAAACTGTCCTGGAAGATTCAGCTCAAAAAAAAACCCTTGACTAAATTGATCTAATAAACAAACAAAAGAAATAATAACAGAAAAGCACTACAGTGCAACAAATTCCTTGGAGTATATATCTGGGAGTTTCACATTCTGCTGTTTCTTCTTCCTGCCCAGCCTGAGCATCCAAACACGGAGCTCAAATTCACTCTCAGACTTTTGAAAAATATTAAATGGGCTTTTGCAAGGCAAACATATTATTCATACAGTAAGATTATGTCCTTTGTTCTGCTTTTTGTTGTACTGTTTATAGTTTTATATATAACAAGTAGATTTTTTAAATCAGTCATTCTCTCCACAGACTACTTTGGCCTAAGGTAGAAAGAAGAAAACCATTATAATGACTTGTGTGTTAGGAAGTCAGGACCAATAATCCAGGCATTTGTGTTTAACCTTCACCTAAATGCCTCACAGAGAAGTTAATTTCTCCTTGCTTCTCTGTAAATTGGATATATCATCTCCTCATAGGGCAGAAACTTGCTTGAAGACTGAAGTTTACATTACCAGCACAAAATCTAGTGAAGCTTCATCCAAAATCAGACACATTTACACACACATTTCCCACAGAGTGTCAATCCCCCATTTTTTTTTTAAGGAAAACAGGTATGATATAATTCTCACTTTCTAATCTACAGCTACAGAGTCCAGAGCTCACTGATCATTCAGATAAAAAAGCACCAAAATGCACCCAATCTGTTCAAAAGCTGCACAAAACAAAAGCTGAACTTGTGCAATGCAAGTCTCAGGGTGAACACAAAAGAATAGCATCCCATGCCCTGAAAATGCACTTGGCAGGTGCTTTAATGCCACCCTACATGGCCAGCTAAAGACAACAAACTGGTGATGTTTGTTGTTTCTGTAACTAAGCAACATGGACGTTTTCTGCACTCCCCTTCCTTAAAATAACAGGATATATTGCACATCAGGCACTTGGAAAACTTCTCTTCACACAAAGCAAGCATACCTAATGCACACAAATTTATACTCTATTTAAAGTGCTAATTATCATATCCCTGCAAATTCTAGGAAGGAAAACAGGTACAAAAAAAGGCTAAAATTACCATAACCATAGGGAATTTCACTATGATTTCAATAGCACACCTGTACTTCTACTCTAGATTGGAAATCATCACTCTCCTACCCCCAAATAATGATGTAAAAAGAATGGGGGGGGGGGGGAATAAAACCAAACCACAAAAGCACAAACCCAAAAGAACTCCCACAACTCAGTACAAAAGAAATATATTAATTGCTCTAAGGCAACAAAAAAGTTATTAATGGATATATACACTTGTAGAAACAACAGCAGTACTGACAGAAACAAAGTTATAGGTATAGAGTGAGTGTGAATTTAGATTTCCTGTGCAGCATGGGGAAATTCACCTCAGTTCAGTGCATGTCACCTACTTGCAGAATTAATACAGTCATGACAGCTCATCTTCTAGGCCAACTAGTCTTTTCTGCTGGAGTTTTGAATGTGGATCCCAGAACTGTTTGGTTTTTTTTACTCTCCTACTTTGACTGCCTGAATAGAGACATTTTAAGGGGATGCCAGAAAATGCCTTTTTGTGCTCCGAGTTACTGCAATATCATTTAACATGATATATTGGCAGAGCTTAGGAAAAAAAGAAAATCAACTTTTTTTTTTTTTTTCTAATAACGTTGATAATGGGATTGCTATGTTTTTCACCCTGCTGTGGACACAAGTCTTTTGAAGATCTTTTTTCCCCTCTTCAATAGACTATTTTGCTATTCTTTGTATGTCCTGCTGTCTGCTGCCAGACTGCTAAATGTTTCTGACTGTGGTTGCTATGCTTTCTCTTTTTAAGAAATGGGTTCAAGTTTCCTTTCCTTTTTTTTTTTTTTTTTTTTTTTTTTTTACTTCCCATGGCAAGGTCTCATAGAAATTTCTTGGCAACAGCTACATTGCAGAGTTTAGGGACAAGTTGGTCCCACAAAAGCTCTATTGGCTCCCTAATAAAGATAAAGCCTTTACCAAGACATAAGTCATGAAATAAAACCAAGAAAAACAGGAACCACCAAAAGGAAAACAAAATGTATTATTTAAGGCAAAAGCAGCTTTGCATTAATATATTGTATTTCTTTCTAAGAAAGAAAACAAATTATATGCTACCTCCAAAGACTGTTTGGGAAAAGGAAAGGGCTACAGGAGACTCAGTTGTCATGCTGGATTTCAGCTTTTTCCTCTTCTTCCTTTCACAGTGCAGTACGACTTAGCAAAGACTAATTCTGCAGCAAAATCAGAAATGTGCTGTTTTTCCTCTTTCTCCATTAAGCATTCTTACCCAAGATGAAGTAAAAACTATTTAAGGACTACGAGAAAGAGGGACTGTAAAGCAGAACACCATCGTTATCATTTGTAGGGTTCAAGGATTATTTTTTTAGTATAATATTCATTATATGCTAGAATTTCCCTATCTTTAGCACTTAAAGCTTTAAATTCAAGGTCATAAAATAGAAGCAAATAATGAAAAGAACAAAAAGATCATATATATGCAAAAATTAATGTCCTAAGGAACATCTCAACTCAAGAGCATTTGAAGACAACATGAGAGATGTACATAAAATCTGAGTTACCTTTCATTAGGGTAGGAGTCACATAAGTTTGAAATGAAAGTTGTCAAAAAAAGAGAAAAATAATGGATCTTAAAAGTTAAAATGAGCTCAACACAATCCAAGCAGGGGAGGTCAGAGATCTGAACACAAACTAACAGAAACTTGTTAAAAAAATTCAGTTACCAACACACCTAACCCTGAACACCTGAAATATTTGAGCAAACTCTTTTTTCCATATTAAACATGATTGAAAACATAGGAAAAGAACAGTAGGCTTCAAATTAAATGCAAGATGTCAATTCTACATATCCTTTGGTGAAATGAGGGAGGTTTATTCCACCCCTCACTAGATTTCCTTCCTTCCTTCAGCCTCTCCCGTAAGTTTTTTAGTAGCTGCCAACTTATGAGTCTTAATTTATTGTTTCTCCAGAATAATTAACACCCAGCTGGCTTTTTCTTCCTCTTCTCTCTCACCTGTATAGATTACTCCAGCCTCCAGCTGAATAGCTGGCTCTTGGCTCTGGGTGTTTTTAGCTTCTCTTTGGTTTGGACTCATCCTCGTTTCCCAATTCCTGGTTTGAAAGACCCTTCTGTTCCACTGAGGGGAAAATGGCTCTCTTTTATCAACTTTTGGCCAGCCTCCACTTAGAAACCTCATTCCCTCTCAGCTCTGTTGGCTGACCATTGGCTGAGTGAAGTTGGCTACTGAGTTGACAAGCTGTAGGAACTTTGCTTCTCCCATTCTGAGAGCCAGCACAACTCTTCCCCCTAAGCTTAACAGCTCTCTGATTTTGTGTGGTATTAATTTAGCAATAATTTATGCAGTTGTCGGTTAAATTCTGCTCTACCAAGACAGGCTAAATAGTTTAAAAATAAAAATGAAAATCAAATTCCCACCCATTAACTATACTGGGCACATTCCTGGAAGACATCCAGGAAAATCCTTCCCGACCTTCACCTGCAATTCCTTTTGAATGCTTATAATCCTTTTAATGGATCCTTTTAGCTTTCCAGTACTGCAACGTGAGCAACTCATCACCTCAGTGTTTTGAAACCACCTTTGCCTTCTCAGACACCTATGGCAATTGGAAGGTAAGTTTTCCGTGGTACTTTTGCACTCAAGGTTATTACTGTAATTGCAAGACAAAGGTATCAAACCAGCACGTGTTATTCAGAGGCAGCTTTTCCCTCAGCAGTGCTCCAAGAGAGAGAGGGACAGCTGGAGGCTGCTGCCACTGCTTTCCTTTGCACCCAGCTCTGTGCCCACATTCCTTTTCTGAACAGCCTGTATTTTCTGAAGTGGCAAACGAAGAAGCAGCACTCATGCAGAGTAGCAAGAGGAAAAGCAGGGCTCTTCCAGCATCAAAAAAGTGATCTGTACAGTCCACAATGTGTGCAGCTCAAAGGGTTTAGAAATTTTCAAGTAAATAATTAAGTAATGGGATATTTCTAAGGCATTGCTTTTCTATTTAAAGCCATCTCTAGCCAAAGTCTACCTAGGGGTCAGCTTTATGTTAATAAATTTTATTGAGGCTATAGCTGTCCTCCAAAATAGGCTGGTTGACCTAAAGTTAATTACCACTGTACTGATCAGGAAGAGGGCTGTGTTATTTGATTTTCAAGACATGCCATCTCATTGCAGTGAGAGAATGCAACAGAGCACACTTAAGTAGGGTGTTTAAAGGGCCTGATTCTGCTTGATGACCTCCAAGCCTGAGACTTTGGGGTCAGCTTTATGTTAAAGGAATTTCAGACAGTACAATTTACAATTGTAATATTTACAATTCAGTTTGGCACTGAGTGAGAGGTCCTCAGCCTCAAGCCAGATCAATTCTTCTGAGAGATCATCAGAAAAAAAACATAATACTACAACAGTGTTCACCTAAGAACAGTTTCATTCCAGAAAAGCAGCTGGCCATACAAAATTATCAGCTAACAGGTACCTTTACACAAGTTATTGCAGCTTATTGCAATTTAAAACAAATTCAAGCTTTTAAAAGTATATTCTTTTGCAAAATATTTTTGATTATGTAAATGTGTCTGTCAAAATACTCCTCACAGTGTTCTGGGGTTTTTTAAATAGCTGTGAAGAGAACTAAGTCTGAGTAAAGGGTAGATGGTGCAATTAGTTGTTTATCACTTCCCCATGTCTTTGGGTACATCAATTGAGTGTCTCAGCAATGTTCTGTCATTTGTTTTCATCACTAGATTTTTTTTTCCATGTCAAATAAACACTTCAACTTGAAGCTACTTTAAATATAAAACATATTTTGCAATGTTCTCAAATACCATTTCATAAAAGTGGGAGGAAAATAGGCTTTTCCTTGGACAACAGTGTCAGGCAAAAATGAAATGATTTTCTATTTTCCCTAAAATACTTTCTTAAGACTACACATGGCAAGTGCTGAATTATACATATATTAAAAAAATAATAAAATATATACATTAAACCTAAAAAAGAATTAAGATAGCCACATCTATGGTAGTAACAATTGCCTGTGTTTAACTCAGTACAACTCCATTTCACAGCACAATACAAGATTATGCAAAGAGTTGTAGCATTCATTTTCTTCGGAAAAGTTTGACAAAAAATTACTTTCAAGATTCTACTCTCTGTAGTGGGGCCTTAGTCTTGCTGAAGTGACTTGTACTGTTTAATAATTGTGAGAAAGTCTCCTATTTAAAAGCTAATTCAGGATTATTTAGCAAGCAGATGATGGTGTCTAAATAAAAACTTTATTTTTTAGGGGTAGATAAGAAGGCAAAACTCAGCGCAGTCATGACTATTGTACCCACAAAGAATAAAGCATTTACCTTTCAACAGAAAATAAATGAACAGTCTCATTCTGACTGAAAAACAGATTTGAATACAATATTTAGTACGCACAACTAAAAATTCTGTGAAGAAAAGACTTCTACAAGGCATTAATCCCAATATAGACCAGGGCAAGTGACTAAATCCTGCTGTGTGATGTCAGCAGAAACAGGGAGGGCTCACTCTGTCTGCTGGGGCTGGAGCCAGACCCAGGGACCAAGGAGTCTTTGGAAGTGTTTGGCTTTCACAAAGACAAAAAAAAAAAACCACCAAGAGGATGGCAGGAGGCAGGTTGCTCTCAGAAATTGCAACGTTAATAATTTGTGAAACCTGGCCCCTAACTGAGCATGGCAAAATACAAGTTTTCAAAATACAAGTTTAGTAACTCAAATTCCTGGCAGCCTTTGATATTAATAATCTGACTCAACAGATACAGCAGTCTTGAGGTGTGATTTTTGCTGTAATTCACATTATTTCCAAATCTGTCTCACAGAAATGACAAACTTGACAAGTCTTATGCTTTCTAACAACTTCCTCTGAGCCTGTACAAAAGGAAAGGTTGGCATACTGATTAAAGTGATTTATTTTGACTTGGAGTACTTGCTCTTACCCATTACTTACATAAGTTTGGCATTTACTTCATAGCTGAATTGGAGATTGCAAAACACTACCTTTTTCATCTCTAGTATTGGCAGAATGAATTGTATCAAATGTTACTGCCCCTAAACTTGGACCAATTTCCAAAACATCTTAGTGTACCAGAGAGAGAAAAAACAAAACAAAACAAAACAAAAAAACAAAAAAAAAAAAAAAAAAAAAAAAAAAAAAAGGAAAACCCAGAAAGGAAAAAAGAAAGAAAAAAAACAGAAAGAAAGAAAAACCAAAAAGAAAGAAAAACCAAAAAGAAAGAAAAACCAAAAAGAAAGAAAAACCATAAAAAGAAAAGAAAAAAATGTGCTCCTGCTCATCTCTGCTATATTTATTTAGCTGAAATAATACTCATGGGAGGTTTTCTAATCAGCTTGATTATATCAGCATATCAGTTCTTGAAACTGATAATAATGGAACCCCCAAATACAGATTCTAAAGAAGGATTTCTGCAAAATTTTAAGGTGCTAGATGTACTGGGCATTTTGTTTGCATGTTCACAGCTGAACCAAAATGCTTAGGCTTTTACCCACATAAGTCACCTCACTGAATTTTCAATTTATTTTATAGTTCTCTTCCTAGGCATAACCTTATAATTTGCAAGTTTGAAGGTATCTGAGCTGTACGTGTAACTAAAGAAATACCAAATTTGTACAAGCTGCAATTCTCAGTTGATACCAAAATTATCACTTTTTAAGACTGGAGACATATCTAGAGCTGCAAATACCTGAAAAAGTGACTTGACTATGGACTTTTAAATGGAAATATGTTCTTTTGAGCATACTAGAACACCAAAATGTTTAGGTAATTGACTTAATAACTGGCTTAGATTTTTTTTTAAAACCATTTTGATTCTTATTCAATGTATGCTAAATACGTTTCAGGAAAAAATTGGTGGAAATATCAACCTAGCTTCCAGCTAAACATATTGAATCAATTGTAAAAAAAGTTAAATGACTGCATTTTTAGTTTGACAATTAGATGATACTGGGATTGGCTCAATAGGCACATACAGATTTTTATATTTCTACAAATCCTCTTCACTAAAATGTTTTAAAGCATACATTTAATCTTTACTATCTGGAAGTAAAGAAATAGTTCTTTCCTCATTATTGCTTTCAAGCTGTCCAGTTAAAACTTGGAAAATATTCACCATCTAAATGGCAAAGAAGCATCTCAGTCCTCAGTAGCTTTTACACATATGAAAGTCCTTGCAATATGTCTTGGAGAGAGAACATTGATTTTTTTTGGTTTTTTTTTTTCCTCTGCAACAGTCTAGATTTTACATTAAAAAAAAGCCTTAAACCTTACAGAGCAAAGAGAATCAAATGATCTAATTCCTGTCTTGTTAGGAATTATCACAGAATATGGAGAGTTGGAAGTGAGCCATCAGGACCACCGAGTCCAGCTCCTGGCCCTGCCCAGAGCAGCCCAAGGGTCACACCGTGTGCCTGAGATTGTCCAAATGCTTCTTCAACTCTGCCAGGCTCGGTGCTGTGACCACTGGGGAGCTGTTCCAGTGCCCAACCACCCTGTGGGTGAAAAACCTTTTCCTGGTACCCAACCTGAACCTCCCCTGACTCAGCTTCACGCCATTCCCTCACTCTCAATCGCATTTGTGAGCGTCCCTAAAAGCAGAGTCTCGTCTGAAAAAGCACAGAACACATCCACCAACTCCTGACAGGTTCGACAAGATGTTTCTCCAACAGAAACAAGTATCATAATAGCAGTGGTAAGTAAGTAGATCTTGGGAGTAAAGGTTGGAAGGACCAGGAATCTGACATCTAGGTGCTCATGCTTGTCGATTTTACCAGCCAATTCTGGACTCTGATGATGCATTACAGTATTATGTTCTTACAGAACTTTATGACCATATCTTTTAGTATAATACATCATCAAATCTCTCTTTATAATCTAATATATCCCTAGTTAATGCACAAGAAATCACAGGAACGTAGCCCACTTACTTTCTATGGTTTTGGATTAAATGACCTTAAAAAGATTAGCATTTCCAGTAAGGAAAAGAAAACCTTGACTAAAGAAGTGGAGAATATGGGCAACAAACATCTAAATGTTTGCAGCCTTGCAATGTCCAGGAAAATGACATTTTGAGAATTCCTGTTCTATGATTCTAGAGGAACAATGCTCATCAAAATCTTCCTGCCAGGTTCCAGATACTTTTGTCACTTTATTGGCTGGCTCTTAAAATCCAGTCTGTGTTTTGCAATCTTTTAAATTTGCCTTATCGCACACAGAGCAAAATATTCTGGCTTCTTCCCCCAAATATAGTGACAGATGAAATATAGAGAAGTATTTTCTTTTCAAACATTTTCTTGCAGTAGCTTTTCCTGTATCTTGCATATTTCAATTTTAATCCTGACGTTGCTGAGTTGTGCTGAATATTTAATTTATGCTAACCTGTCACTTATTTTTTTCTCCCCATCTATATAGGTATGAATATTTATGAACAAAGCAGTAGCTGACCTGCACCTTGTATCATCTGAAAAACATATGCACACTGGGCAAATGGAACGAGAATGGAAGAAGAGAAAAATTTATTTTTCCATCTTTAGTGCACAAAATAAGCACTCTCCATAAGAATGGCATTAATGAAAAGGAACATGTTGTTCCTTATGATAATTATTTTAGGCATCCCATCTAGAGGCTCAGGAAGCTCAGTTATTTCCAAGTCTGGCATGGGCACAGTAAAATGAGTGAGGAAAAGGACATGGAAAGAATAGGCAAACTCTGATTGACCAGTGATGTAGCTCAAGTCCACATCAAGGGACCAAAAGTTCTTGAGTACTTTTAATTTCTTCCTCTTAGACATTTCTTGAAAGTGAAAAGGAATAATATGAAATTGATAACTCAATACACATCACTTCCAGCCTCCACAGCAAGAGACCGACACTGAGGGCTATTCAGTATCAAATCAATGTCCTTCCCACTGGGGCTTCAAAGCATTCAGGACATTGCAGGCATTGAAGAGGGATTAATAACTGAAACACTTGAGAAGTCCCTGTGATGACCCACTTCTCTGGGCCCCTGCACTTCCCAGTCTCCAATGATTCCATCCAGTTTGTGCCTATGCAAAGCAACCACAAGTTCTTGAAGAAATATTGTCACATCTGGGAGACAAAGTGCTCTTTCTGAAGGTGATGTCTTTAAAGGAAGTACACTCCTAACACCTTCTGTGAACATTTCCTTTGTATCCTTCCAAGCTATATACTTTTAAGATAATATTAGTACCCAGAAAACTTACAGTTTTTAGAAATGTAGGAAGAAAAATACTAGGAATAAAGGATGAAACGCAGGTCACAGTGAAATCACATCACTGGGTCTGTAAGCTTCCAGAACTCCCTCCTCACACACTCCCTGTGCCAGAACACAAACATCCTACATTTTTCACACTTCCCCATTTCCTCCTCCTCTTGAAAACATTTTATTTCATGCAAGTGTAATGAATAATGTATATAAAATACTGTTATGGGATATTGATTTACTAAGTCTGTGATGAACACAAACTCACTATGATCCACTGAGTAGGGTGAGTGGGAAACGCTTTAGAACTACTTTCAATGAGGAAAAAAAAAAAACAACCCCGTAACACATCTCTAAACGATTCACAGAAATGATTTGCAGCAAATCTATTAAGTCCTCCATCACAGCTCTCCAAGAACAGCATGCTTCCCTGCAGAATAGCTTCTGCTTCTTTATACAATCTACTCTGAAGTACTTCAGCAACAGGGCTCTTACCAATACCTTTGGGAAAGTGCTCCACTCCATAATCTATTCTCACTGTCAATCATTTCTTCCTAATACTCGTCCATTCTAAATTTTCACTTTAGCAATCCCATTGCATTACTCCCCTTGTGCTTTTGCACTTTAGCATTTACACTCTTCAAATATTTATAGTTATTGTTCAGGAAAAAACCAGACCTTTTCCATCAGCATATCAGTTTCTGTGCCTGAATGCTGCTGTCTTCCTCGGAGTGCTGCATTGCTTTACACATTCCAAATAACTGTCAGAGAAATTAATATTTGCTGTTGCTGGACAAAAACAGCCCAGAAAACTACTTTCCTCATCACAGAGTTTTCTGTGAGCAAATGTTCACTGCTGTTACATCACCAAAAAAGATTTGTGGATCCAAATATTCCAAGTAAGGAATGCAAGCAACTAGGTATTTTATGGGGAGAAAAACCCCAACCCTCATATATCATCATTTTGGATACCTGATCCTAACCACAAATGATTATTAATAAACACACTGTATTAACAAAAAACAACATACATTAAAAATGGTAATCTTTCCATTTACATTTCAAATGCTTCAGAATAGATATTTTGGGAAAGGAAAATTATCTTTGTTTTCCTCTCTCTCCTTTCTTCCCTAGTACCTTTTAACTGCATTAGATGCCCAAACTCAGCCAAACATCCTGCACCTTTCACACATCAGAGACCATATGGTCTATAATGATACTGTTACTTGAAAAGTAAGTGTCTTTGTGATCACCAACATTTTCTCCTAGACTTTCTCCAGCCTGCTTTCCATTCAAAGTCCAGGTTGGAAGGGACCTCAGATCTGCTGGTCTAACCTTTTGTGGGACAGGGAGCATAAGATTACCTAGCACCCTGTCCAGTGGCATCATGAAAACTGCCAGCAGTGGGGACTTTGTTCCTGGGGAAGTCATTCCAGTGACTGATCTCATTTTACCAAGTTTATTGCTTATATCAATATAAAATATCTCCTGGTACAACGTACACCCATGGCTCCTTGTCTTCTCCATGTCAGTGCCTGTGAAAAAAGAGCCTCTGTCCTATTTGTAGCTGCCTTTTAAGTACTGAAACACTTTGATGAGGTTCCCCCAAGTCTCCTCTTGACCAGGGAGCAAAGACCCTGCACTGCTTCAGTCTTTCCTCTTGGGGTAAATCATTCAGCTCTTCTGCTCATCTTTCATGGCACTTCTTGGGACCCTCTCCAGTCTTTCTGCATATTTTTTCAATTTTGCAGACCAGAACTGGGCACAGTACTCCAGGATATCCCTGTCCCCTTCATTCAGGTTAATATTTCTTTATATAATCTTCTGGACCTTTTGCTAATCATCCCTGTAAAAGCTGCTGTGAAGAATTCATATTTGTGTTCCTCCCCCACTGATAACTGCCACGTTTGACTTCGCCTTTCATGTACTTATAACCACAGTGAGTTTTGGAGACTTACAATCCTTGACACATGATCTAATTCTCAATTTCATCTTCCCCATTAAGGCTGCTATAAATATTGGCCTTTCATATAACATCCTTGCAGCACAACTGAAGAATTACACAAATTAGATTCCTTCTAAATCAAATTCCTTTTTAAACCTGAAGAAAAACACACTGTGTTCTTAATCATTCCAGCAAAATACTAGATTTTCCTGGATTTTGAAACTATTTTTTTCGCTGTTCTTTATTCAGTGTGGTTATTTTCTGTTCCTCCTGAAATTACAGCCTTAAATTAATCAGTAAATTGCATTTATTTCTGACGTGAACTTACTTTTTGGTCACTAATGATATAGTCCTCCAATTTTCCCCATTTTCATTCACTTTCATGTCAGCAAGAAATGGACTCAAGATGTCTCTTTTGGGATCCCCTACTTTCCATTCTGACTACTCTGTAATTTATGATTTTCCTTGCTAATTTGCTGAAAGTGCTACTCAACAGAGATGCAGGTAGTTAAAAATCTCCCATGAGTACCCTTTTTTATGGAATATCTTCAGAAGAGACAGAATTTCTTCAGCACTACTTGAAATATGCCTAATGTTTGTTTTGCTTTGTTTATATTTCTTCACAGGAAAATAATTCATAGTTTCCTAGCACGGTAAGTGTTTTTAAATATTATGCCAGCCCATTTACTTGTTCCATTTCTCCTATACAAATGATGTTAAAGTAATCTATACTGACCTATTAAAAAATTACCTCATTAAGTTCACCTGAACCCACTAATTAATTCCACATACTTCACACTTTCATAGGAAACTCACTTGCCCTTTCTGGATATTTTTTTCTATCTACAGCACAGGTGCTTCATGGATCTTTTTCTCACTTTTACTGGGACAGTGAATGTATAGGTCAAGTTATCTCTTTTAAGCAGCATTTCCTTTACTTTTTGGCTACTTTAAACACCACATGACAAACCCCACAGGATTTGATTTCAGGAAGCAAGTAACACATGTTCTCATATATTTTCATCTTATTAATTTATATTACTTTAACTACTCCTTCTAGCCTGAAAGATATTAAAGTGCCATAAAAACACTATAAATAAATATGCCATTCAATACAGTCTGGTCATGGTTAGATTAAAAACAAAGATATTTTTTTGAGTCTGAGATTTTTTTCTGAAGCATCAGTCTGTAAGATTTTCCACAGTAAAGCCTTGATATAGCTCCTGCTAAGGTCAGCAGAAGTTACTGGCAATTACATCAGCCTGGAAATCAGGGATAATTAGGTGAAAATCTGTGTATTAATTGACCTAGGAGATGCAGGAAAAAAACTACAAAGATGAAACAGCTGAACTTTGAATGTGCATGCTTAAAAGCCAGTAGTTAAAATTGGCATAATGTACCCAGACTCTACTTGTTTTTATATTCGTTTTTATCAGGTCACTCTTCATGAAACACTGATGTATTCTGATTAGAAATTGAAGCCTTCTAATTTAAAAGGAACCTGAATATTCTAAATACCTCTGGAAAAATCTTGTGTGCTCCTAGTGGATTACTAGCTAAACATTAACATTTAGGAGTGGAATCTGCATAGAAGAAGGATATTAAACTGAAAAAAAGAAAATCATAAAGGATGAGGAAAGTTAGAGAAGGTACAGAGAAGATCAGCAAGAGTGACCAAAAGACTGGAAAACATAGTCCACAGAAAAAAAAAAATACAAAGGATTTGAAATGATTGAGTTAACAATGAGGTGGAAAACTGTCACAGCACAAAAGTACCTATATGTAGCAGTGAAATAAGGTAAGGTAACACAGAGCCCAAACACAAAGGAAAATAAAATGAAAACAGATCAATTCAGGTATGAAGACACATTTACAACAGGAAGATCATTTCACTACAAGAAGTATTTCCTGTGAAATGTGGTAGATTCTATGTTACTATATATATATATATAATATATAAAATGTGGGACAGTGAAAACAGTACAATGGCTATGGTATTTGAGAAAAATTAGTTCAGCTAAACCCAGTGACCTATTTTATACAGGAAGCCACATTAGATTATGAACATTCCTTGAAAACTGTGACAGTCTAGATGAACAGGAGATTGCAGAGTAGGGACAATCTTCAAGACTATGAGTGTCAAGATTCTGCTTCATTTTTTTTTATGGATATAAAGAGGTCAACATAGCTACAGAAGTCAATGCACTTGCTTAGTGTTAGCTGAATAAATCACTGTTGCCTACTCAAGCCCTGTGCATTTTTCTGCCAGTACCAAGATAATCCACAGGTTCATGAAATATATGGCTTCAGCCATCCAAGGATTTCATAACATTTTTCAACCTGGAATTATCCTTGCATATGATACCCTATAGGTATCAGGAGAGAGGAAGCCATGAAGAATCAAGTGTTACGAAGCCACAGGTCAGGAATTGGGCTCTATCCAACACTCTGCAAACCAGCTTGACACTTCTATTTGGAAAATTCAAGAACAGTGTTCAGATAGGTACGTTCCAAATTCCTCATGAGCATAACGTCTCCTTGAACACCTAGTTTATTTACCTAAAAGGAGAAAATTCTCCTCCTTCTTAATTATTGAGATGATCTTCGAGTGTGATGTGTTGAAGGCAGCTTTGGTTTTGCCCTGTGGAAATCAATGGAAGCATCTCCATTTTTAGAGTGGTGCCAGGGCCAGCCCCAATGAAGATCAAGTGGTGCATTACAGAAATAATGTAAATAACGTGACTGATTGGAATGGGAGGTACATGAATGATATATCAGGCTACAACTTTTAGTGATAACAATTAATTCCCGGGCATATATCCATAGAAGCTCTGCCCATCCTCTGCTAAATCTGAGTCTACCAGCCAGCAACCAAGTTTTCCTGCCAAGGATTCGCTCCTGCTAATACTGGATTCTCACACTGGCAATGTAAATCAACCAGTGTAAGTGTGAAAGCTGTCCTGCTTTCTAAAAAATGGAACAGAAACCCTCTTTGAAAACCCAGCCTCCTTCAGTTCAGACTTTCTGAAGTCTTCCAGATTCCTGCGTGTGACTCGACACAATGAAAGCAGGAAGCAGTGAAAACTACATTTTGCTAAAGTGTACCAAATGCTGCAAGGGTCTGCATCCCAAAGACCAAATGGATAGACAGCTTCCTTAAGAAAAGTTTTGGAGTTTGGTTTTTCTTGTTAGGTTTTGTTTGTTTTTTGTTTTCCATGGGTGATAAACTATATCCAGGAGCCTATTTCACATTTAAACTGAAAGCCATTGAACAAGCACTAACAGGCATAGAAATATTTCATTTTATGATATCATACTCCTGTGAAAGAAAGTGCTGGGCAATGAACTAAAATGGGACAAGCAGTTTTTCAGTCTGCAGCAAAGTCTGGATTTGTGCACCTGCTTTTTCACTACACTAAATACATCTGTGGAATTACAAAAGTAATCACCATACAGAACAAGAACAAAATTCTGTTGCTAATGCTTCTCATCTAGGTTGAAAAAGCAACCACAATCCATTATAACAAATGGCTAGAGAGAGAGAAAATAAAACAGCAATTAACAAATAGATTTGGAGCAGTTCCATCCTCAATAAACCAACATGGTAGAAAGTGAACAATTGATTCTTAGAGAACATTTATCTAGTCTTTTTCATCCATTTGGAATGATGCAGCTCTATCCACTTCCTGTTAAAATCCAGATACACATATGATTGTGTACTTTATAACCAGAATTCTTTTTCTATTATCATCTTTGGTATACAGCAGCCTGCAGAACTAGTACCAACAAAGAAACTGAATCAAAGCCTCAATTCTTGCTGGAGCAAAAGGTGATAATTTTGAAGAGATTCACTCCCTTAGCCAAGCATTCATCACTTTAGGTCATACTGCACAGTACCAGTAGCAACTTCAAGATTTTCTGTAAAGCACATGTGTTTCAGACTTACACATAAAGCAGCCTGTATTTTAATAAATTTGTTGGACCATTACACAAACAAATTGCTAATAATCATGAATACTGATTATTATTTATTTCACTAGTATTCATACAGAAATAGCAGAGTTTGCATAAAACTAACTCTGTGATCACGAGCTAAATATGAAGAGGCATAATCAAACTTGGGAAGCCTGGTGTTCATATCAAAAGGGTACAGCCTTGAATTGTAAATTTATTGTGCATTTGGACTATTCAAAATGATTCTCTTGCAATTTATATGTCAGTAATACATAGTCTTAAACACCTACAATTTATTCTTTATATAAAAGCTAAGTATTAAATTTACAAATTTTAAACCTGCTCTGTTAAAGCTGGCTTTCTACTCTGGTCTATGTTTATGTCTGGGTGGTTTTTTGTTTGTTTGTTTGGTTTTTTTTGGGGGGGTTGGTTTTTTTTTGTTTGTTTTTTTTTCCTTTTTTTTTTTTCTTTTTTATTATAGCTCTACCATTTATCTCAGAAAAAAAAGCTTTATAAATTCATCAGAGAAAATCCTGGACGTGGGGAATTCCTGTGTCTGCAGTCCACATCTAGCCAGTTATAACGCATTAATCACTTCAGATTTGGCAGACTGCTAAACTAGTAAGGGAATGAATGTTCCACAGGCCTGATTACATGTCACAGTTTAAAAGATCAGCAGCTTGTAGCAACAATGCCCATAACCTACTGTTTCTGTAGCAAGGACTCAGGAAGGAAAAGCCAATGCCACAAAGTAAAGTAACAATGCTGAATTGCTTCCCTGTGCCTTATTCTTCCTCAACTTCCTCCCCTCTTTCCTCCTGCTGGTATTATATGGAACAGCATCTCCCCAAACCAGGGAAAATACCTCTGAGTTGGGAAATTCTATAGTTACAGTTTCTAAGGTGAGATTCTTATTGCCTTTCAACACATGAAATAGTCTTTTAAAATTGTCATGCATATATTTATTTAAGCATCCTCCACACAGATTGGATTCAAAAGGTAAACAAGGGCAGATTTGGCAGTTGGTTGACCCTTGATGTCTACTCTTTCCATCCTCAATGAACTTTTACTGAAAGTAATTAGTGGCAGGATAGCTTGTGTGCCAAATATTAGACTTCATGCACAGCATACAAGACATTTCACAGCATAATCCCTCCTAGTCCCTTGTGCATCCAATCTGCAGCACTGGATGGACCCATAACAACACAGATGTTTCTCTCGGCGAGGCAGCTCTAGGGAATGAAGTCTCAAAAAGGAGAATAAGCTGTTCTGTGGACAGAACATCCAGCTGACACCTTTAGCCACCATTATCATCAGCGTATCTAAGAGCAGCCACGTGGCCACCTGGTGAAGGCACTATTGACAAAAATGTCACTCGTGGAAAAGAACTGCCATTCCTGATTCTCTGCAAGAACCTGAACTCTGTTAATCCTTCAGGACACGCTTGCAAATGCACTCTTCACAAATTTATGATCAATGAAGAGCAACATCTTTAAAACATGAGATGTCTACTTGCTTTCCCTGAAATAAAGAAACAATCCATTGATTAGGCAAAGCTACATCTTTCCTTCTCTTCTAGATATCCAGTG
The DNA here is from genome assembly GCF_024509145.1 of Vidua macroura. Classification (NCBI taxonomy): domain Eukaryota; kingdom Metazoa; phylum Chordata; class Aves; order Passeriformes; family Viduidae; genus Vidua; species Vidua macroura. The sequence goes on along the minus strand of NC_071573.1, from coordinate 1,777,171 downwards.
AAATTGCAGCTAGGCTACCCTTAGAACAAATTATTGTTAAAAGTTAAAAGTTTGAAAAGGAAAAAAAAAAAAATCACACAAAACTTATTATTTCACTGTCTGCTGATAAAGATTTTCTCTTCTCCCCTGCAACTGAGGAAACTCTTTATGCTACATGCAACTTTAATTCCAAGAATGTTAGAAGCAGGATATGAGAGAAGCCCCTCTCTTCTTGTGTTAAGTCTAGAGTCACCTTGTGAGAGACAGTAAGTTTTCACTGACAAATCTATTTTTAATTAGAATTTCTATTTGCACTTTAGTATTACATTTCTTCTTCATTAGTTATTGGTACAAATGTTATTAAAAATATTCAGATATGATCTTGATTTTTATTCCAATGTGTATTTAATGTTACTGAACTTCTTGTCATTCAATACACCAAATAAAATGAAGCAGAATATACACTCATTTCCTTCTGATTAACAAATGTACAGTTCTTTTCTTTTGGTTTTTTTACCATGGTAAGGACAAGTTTCACTTGGAGATTTGACAGTTATTCCTATCAAATAAATATAATTGCAGAAATTGGGAATTCTTCATACTAAACTCCATCTTAAAGTTGCATAAATCAGCCTGAGATTTCACTTCTATTAATCATGGAATTATGTGAGTCCAAAAATGCAATAATTTCTATACATTTTAAATAAAACTATCCTGGAGCCATATCTGCTCCATATGCCAAGCTACTTAATCAGGAAATTAATAATTAAAGCATCCATCTGTTATAACACACAAAGCCCAGGTAGCTGTGTGCATTTCCTTTTTGCAATTCAATCCTGTGCCACCTTTCAAAGCAATCTGCTCTATCCACTAGTTTGAATAATGACACTAAACTGAAAGCAAAATAGATTAAATTCTGTGCCTTGAGATGGAGGAATTTCTCTATAAGCCAGTAACAGTTTATGATAGAAGGAACAGTAGCATCTGTAGAGTATAAACTTAAATACTTGCCTGTTTTCTTGTGGTTTACACTGAGTAACAAAGCATTCAATAAGTAGATTTTGCTATCTCTAAGCTTACTTTTCATGAAGAGTATTAGTATTGCTTCCACGGGTGCTTTAAGACTTTGTGAAGTAACTATAACAGGTTAAACAAAATAAGAAAAATAAAATATACCTTAAGAGTGCTCATATTCCTAAGATCAGGAAGCCTGGGATGCCACAGAAAGAGTAATTTTCTCCAAAAAAAGTGAAAAAAATGGGTACTAAAATGACTACTGCTCTTACTGAAGGACAAAATGAGTTAGTCTTGATTTCAGTTAGGAAAAACACACCACTGAGTGCACACCCACACCTACCACGCATTTATGTATTTTTCAAAACAAGTCTTGTAATTTCACTTGAAATTATAATTGCTATTTTTTTCTTGCTTTTTCTTGCATTCTCAGTATGATAGACAACATATTGAAAACAAAGAAAAAAGACACAAGCCATTGTTCCCATGTTCTGAAGGCTCCACACTTGCAAATTTCTGTGTTCTTTTAAACACTTTTCTCTGTAAATGGGCCTCCCTACAACAGAGCATATTTTAATTCCATACAGGTAACTTAAAAAAAGAAAAATCTACTAATCTCTTTGCCCTCCTAATTCCAGAACTACACCTTCCTAAATAGTGTTTTTCTTATAAAACTACTTAATTAATTTTTTAATTTTTTGCTTGATTTTACAATTTACCAAGTGTGTCTAAAATCACAGACTCTGTATTTCCAGTTGGTCTGTTGTGAACAAAAAAACTGCTTTTCTTTGCTATGCAGAGCAAAACGACCATATTTCAAGTTCGGTGATATTTTAGTCATCAGCTTGTCTAAACACCTCAAAAAACTTTCATTCTGGTTGTTCTAGTCCAAGTTTTTTTATTAAAAAAATACAATACTCAGATGTATCACAGTTACTTCATTCTTCCCCTGAGCTACATGACATTAAAGGCACCTGATATGAATTTCAGGTGTAGTGGTTCAGCCAAGAAGTGACCATAAAACCACTGCAGGAATTACCTCTAGCACAACTTCAGTGATATCTCGAAGTCCCTCTAGCTTTAAAATATTTAGAATCAAAAGGTTGCAACAGAAAATGGTAAGAATTTTCTGCATAAGCAGCAGGAACATGCATAGAGCACAGGATGATGCTTACAGAAGAATGTACTTGTGCTGTTTTGTCCATTCAAAAGTATTGATATAAATAGGCAGTAAATAGACAATACTCTAAAATGTTTACATGAACTCCATGGGAATCTGCTAGCATTCTTTCTTGTGATATTTGCAGAAATGAATTATAATTTAATATTTGAAAAAAAAAAAAAATACTTGCTTTGATCCTGGGAAGTCGGATAAACCCTCAGATTTGCTTTGTATGTATTTGAGTATTCAACATCTAAAAGAAACCTTTTACAGCTTAAAAAAAAATCTACCAAAAACAGGCAGAAAGAGATAAAAATTCTTACTGTCTGAAAACTTTCCTCAGTGTTTATTTCATAAGGCGAGAAAATTAGTATAAGAGAAAAAGAAAAAATAGTTCAAAACCTCTCTGATCAAGATTGAAACAGAAATTCAGTGTCATTATTTCAATATAGGGAACCTATCATCCACAAATATACTTCATTTTTCTCCTATAGCATTCTTTCACCCTTTAACACTTTTCAACAGACAAGGCTAAAGTAGTTAAAAATACTTTGTTCTTTCAGAAAAATGACCCTATTCTCTATCAATATCAGTCAGAAGGCTGATGCTCTTGCTCACATTAAATAAAACACCACATAACAGAACAGATATCAGACCAATTTCAATTGGCACAATCCCAATGTGAGTGACATACAAGATTTCTACACTTCAGGCTACAGAAAACAAAAATGTTGGAATGGTGATCATTTACAAATGTTGTAGCTGATTCTCCCTCCTTGGCTCCAGAATTAGTGGTCAGAAAGGAGCAGAGCAAACCAGCTTGAGAAGTTTATTTTCTCCCAGAGTTTTTTTTTTTTGGAGGGTTGTAAGTTACAGTCTCTGAATGCTTTTTCTTAAGAGAACTAAACACAAGCTGCAACTGCTTCATACTTCAAATGAACCTGCATTGCCTACAGTGAATGAAGGAGAGTTGAAAAATCTACTGGCTGGGACCATTACAGAATTGGAGCTTGAAGCAAAGACAGATCCCAAGGTTCCAAGGTACATAAAGATACGTAAAAATAGACATAAAATGTTGATACCTTAACTTCTGCATTCACCTATTATTTGGAAATGTTTCCTGTCTGTTGTTGACACCACAATACCCCCTCGTCCTGCCTACATAATTCTGAGATGAGGAACATTTCTTACACTGTCTCACTATTGTGGTTTACTAAGCCCATGCCCCTTTGCCTGCATTTAATTTGAGGCCCAATTTATTCCCAGCTTCATAATTCTTTGTTGGGCCATTTACTTGGCAGGAATACAGTGACTTTGCTCGGCACACTCACCCTTCCATAGTAAAAATGAATAAATAACCAGGGGCAAGTGTGGACATGCAGTATTAATATTCCAGTTCAAAGCAGCACAAACAAAAGTGATTCAAGAATAAAAGAAGTTAAAGCATTCATTTAACATGACCAAAGGGGTTGATGCACTCGTCCAAAAGTGATCTCAGGCCAGTTGAAACTATTTTCAAATTTAGCTTAGCGTTGTCTGGGGAAAAGAAATTAGCATTAAAAATACATACGCAGAATTTTTAATTTGTATACAGCAAATTGTGATTTTGTTTCAAAAATGTGTTTAAAATTTAGCTTCTTAGTGATTTCAAAAACAAACCCCTAAGGAAAAAAAAGAAAAGAATCTTAGAATTTCACCTTATTTAGCCTGATGGTAGAAGGTAGACAAAGCTCCATTTGCATGCTCATTTTTATCAGTCAGCACTTTAAAAAACTGATTTCTATATGGACTCAATTAGAGTCAATGTGCAAATCTTAAAGATGGTTTTTATTCCAGACAGAACTTAAATTCTGTCTAGATCATACCAGCCTAGATTACCATTCTGACTAGATTATACCAGCTGTTGAAATGTCCAGAACTCTGCAACAGGAGGAGTGCAAAGCAGAATTATCTTCTAAGGGCTGACATGAATAGAAATTATATTGCACAGAAATAAATATCTGGCATCTCTATGTTGTGCCTAACAAAATGACGTGGGCCACAAGAATGGCAATAAATGCTTTCTCTTCACTCATACTAGAGAAATTTCGAGAGGATTTTCAACCACAGCCAGGTATTGTGGGCAGAAGCAAAGTATATTTATATATATATATATATATTTAAAATATTTGTATATTTATATATGTATATAAAAATATATTTATAGATTTAAATATTTATATATATATTTATATATAAATATTTGTATATATTTATATATTTATGTCAACTAAGCATGGGGAGATAATTTTACTTCAGTACTGGTTATTATTCATATTGAATATTAACATTGTATTGCAGCACGTGGAATTGTTTTGATAAATGGTCTCTGTATGCAAATACAGAAGGGGAGCACAAGGCTGTGAGCACAAAAGCTCAATACTTACATGAATATCACCAGGGAAAAGACAGGAGCAGCCCAGAACCTCTGTCCTCGTGGTGTTGGCCATTAGCCATGCTTTTCCTAGCACTGCTGTATTAGCACAGCATTGCCTAAATATCAGAGCACTGTTCTATCAGCAGAACAAATCAATTTCACACAGCATCACCACGCCAGCAAGGCAGAGAATTCCCTATAAGCTGTCCTCACCCAAGAAAGATAAAATAGAAGTTTTATTTTCCCAAAGAACCATCCCTCCCACACCCTGAGCACACCAGCAGAGCTCCTGGCCGTGCTTTGTAAGAAGTGACTGTCACTGCTCTGATCAGACCTTCCAGAGCAGGAGGGTGAAGGTATGCTGAGTTTTTTAATTTCAGGCAAATGCAAACACAAAGAACATAAGAAGCTGACACATAAATGTGTCAGAACTAGGATCTAAGCAACAAAACCTGTGTAAGCACTCAGGAAAAGGAAAAAAATAAAATTGCCAAACACAAGTTTATAGAATCTAAGTCAACTTCCAGCATTTCCATGACACCTCCAGACACCACCTTCATGAACAGAAACTGCTGACTTGCAGATTTCAGGAGAGGAAGTTTGGATTTTGCATAATATATGTGTATTTAATAGATTTGTGATAGGAATAAGACTGTTTTGAATGAATAACAAATGAAAACACGAATGTGAGAAAGCAGCAGCAGAGCTCTCAGGGTTAAAAGAAGAGCCTTTCTGGTTGACAAAGAACCCCCTTTTCAGGGAAATCACTCCCAGAACATCATTCCCAGATGCAGAACCAAGAAAAAGCTTTTTCTGTCGAGGCAAGTGCTCTGAGAGGAGCACAGCACAGACACCCCAGTCTGACAGCAGGAGGATGGCAGCACGCTTGCAGTCTATCAGAGCAGCTCATTTTCCTGCCAGAGGAACACGCAGAGGCATATGGCACACGCACCTTCCCAACAGAAAGCAGGCAGAGGTTGCTGCTCGTTGTTTTGAGAGCTACAGAGCCTGGAGTAAGCAAAAAATCTGAGGCAAAGTAACCACCATAACAACTGCTGACTTATGAACATGAGGACAAAGCAGCAGACCAAAAAAGTGGTTTGTCACTGCCAGCAAAGGGAGCCCAGGAGATGCAGGGAGTGCTTCACACCCAGCACGTCCTTGGCTTTGTGCTGAGCACCAGAATTCCAGGCCAGATGTTCTGATGGGAAAGTTGATGAGAGTGAATGAGTGAAACCTATGGGGTACAATTGTGACCTGATCAAATAATTTACTTAGATATTTTGCTACATAAAAAAACCCCAAACCAAACAACAACAACAACAACAAAAAAAAAAAAAAAAAAAAAAAAAGCAAACCCCAAACAAACAACCCCAAAAAATCACTTTGCCTCTCTCAAAGGCTGGCACAGTTTTGTTTGGATACTGAACTCCTTGATCAAGTTTGACTAAAAGCTAGCAAAGCCTAGGGTAAATCTACAACAGCAGAACGCCAGTGTCTTAAACAGAAACCAAATGGTTCTCCTGAATTGGCATCTCTGTATTTCACTGAAATGAAATAGAAATCAAGAAAATTAAAACATGATGAACATCAATTAAAATAGAACTTTAGCATGCAAAAAATCCACGCTTCACTCCCACCAAAAAATGTTTTTGTGGTTTGTATTTGAAGTTTTTCTTCAGGCTCTCAGTTTCTCTCTGAAATATATATTGCTTGTTTGTTTGTTTATAAAGAAGTTGATTTCTAAAAGCATTCATTGCATTATATACAGAAACCTGCTATTTATTTATTCATTTGTGCCATGCCCCAAATACCCTGGACAAAAACCAGGCAGGCTGGACCTTATAATTCCCAAGATCATTAGAACATGAACTCTTTCACTTTTGACACATTATGTTATAATGATTGCAAGGTCTCTCAAAGTACAATTCCAGGACTGGGCAAAGCTAGTAGAGGACATTAAAAAAATGGATATTATTGGTAAAAATAAACATCCTTTTAGGAAAAGCTAAATTAGTGAAGAATTTGGAGGGAAAGTGAGGTAAATTAACTGTAATCATTAGAAAAAGGTTTGAGGGCCAAGCCATATAATTTAATTTACAAAACCTAAACCATGAAACTGACAGCACAAAATAAGATGCTTGCAGCCAGCTCTTTGTCCACAAGCAGAACATTTACAGAACACAGTAGCAGTTCAGGCCAGAGCTGTAAATACCACCAACGAATTCAAGAGTCAGCAGTCATTTTCATAGTGCTGGGAATGGAGAAGGATTAAAGACAGCCTGGCTGGTTGGGTCACTGAGGTTGACATAAATCTCGAGCACCGAGGGCTCCTGCAGCTAAGTGTTAAATCTCAATTTAGCAAGCCCTTACATGCTTGGGGACAGTAAAGCTTCTGAGCTGTCAAGGTGCAATATTTCAGGGGTCTGCTTACAAGACTTGCTCCTTTTCCTCCTCAGTGTCAATTGCTCCTCCCTACATTATAATAGATGAGTTTTAAATATTAAACCAAAGTTGATTCAAATTCATTAAACTTTTAGTAGGCAGCTTTTAAAAAAAAAATAATCTATATTTAATATAAACCAACGTGCATCCATGTCCTATTTATTGCTCCAGGTGATGGAAAAGACTTCAAATGTGGGAATCCAACTGATTCTTGTCAGCAGGGTGCAATACTGCACAAAACCATAAAAATCAGGAGCCATCGTTTCTGATCCCCCTGAGCCTCCAGAAAATACCCAATTGGTTCACTGCTGTATTCAGCAGTGACTTGTATTCATCTGTACCTAAAAGACTATTATGAAGCAGAGATCAAAGATACACAGCTACTTTGATAAACAAAGGACTGACAGGGGCCTTTCACAGATCACAGAACTGCTCATAGCAGCTGTAAAAAGAAATATTTTTTCCATGCTCGCACTCCTAATTTCTCCCTACACTTTCCTGGAGTTGTCCTTTTTTCAGATAATACTTATAGAATCAAGAAAAGTTATAATAAAAAGCATTCCCCCACCGTTGTCACTTGCCTGAAAACACGTCTGTGAATAAAAAAATACACGATAAATTGCCATGTAATAACTCAAAGTACAGAATGTTCTTTAGCAAAGTAGCATTTCAAAGCGTGTTATCATTCTATGCATATAAATGGCAGAAGAGGCATAATGTCAAGACATGACCTTTTCAAAAGAGAAAGATGGGTGCATTGAGAAATGTATCCTCCCCACTTCCACATTTACTTCATAGAGCCTCTCCAGATGAAGTACACACATCTTCCAACTCCAAAATACACAGAATTCAGGGCCTCTTCTCGCTAAAAACGAGAGCTTTTTTCTTTAAATTCTGTGTCAGTCACTCCTCTCTCAAAATTATGTCTGTGTTCATGAGAACAAAATCCCCCTGAGCTTCAGTAACTAAGTCAGTAGTTGACAAATATCTGTACAAAGACATCTCCATTACAGTGTTAGCAAAATTTAGCATTTTCTTGTTTTGGGTTTTGTTTTTTTTTTCCCCTTGAACATTGAAATGGTCCCTTACACCTTAACACATCAGCTTCTCTGCTAGTCTTGGCAACGTGAGATTTATTAATCTGCTATCCTTCAACACTGCTCTCCCAAGTCACTCAGGAGAGGGATCAGAACCCACAGATGTCTAGGAAAAAGTTTACCAGACATTTCCCAGGAGTCAGCTTGCAACAGATACTAAATACTGCCATTAAGTTTCACATCTTTCCTGAGAATATATATTTTTCATATCCAAAATAAATATCCGAGAGCAGAACGATAACAGAAAAAGTGAGAAGCCACATCAGCAAGCTAAAAATTGTGTGGAGGAGCATGATTAAAAATTAATGTGAAACAAAAAGAAGCAGTATACCCTACAAGGCAGTACAAACACAGAAATTGGGATTTTTTTTTCTTTAGGCAGACAGAGGATGTCAGAATTAGAACAGCTGTGGAGAGCTGACAGTATCAAATTTGCATTAGAATACAAGCATGAGTTTTCTTAAGTACAGAGTGTTTTCAGAGAAGGCAGACACTAACCATAAAAATAAAAAAGGGACAAAAAACCCCACAATTCTCTCCCAAAAAAAAAAAAAAACTCAAAAAACCAACAATAAGCTAATTACAAGTAAGAAGTTTGAGAAAGTAGGAAAATTACAGCAAATAATGTTTCCCCTATTTGAAAATATGCATCTTCACTGAACTTTAAATATTATTACAACAGAAGAACTTTCCTCAGGTGAAGATGAATGAATGAACAGTCAACAAGAATGGGGAAATTTTTATCATTTTTAGGCATTTTACTCAACAATTTTCAGCTATTTCAACATTTTAACATTCCTAGTTAGAAACGGAGCTTAAAACATCCTGCTCGTGTCAGAACTTTCCACTGCTTTGGAAAAAAAAACTCCTTTTCTGTTCATTTAGGCACTTCTATTCTGCTTTCCAAAAACAGCCTCTCCCAGCAAACAAAAATCCACTAATTTGCACAAAGAGCCACTCTGGAGGGATCCACAATAAATTTTTTCTAATGCACATTTACACAGTATAGCTCAATACAGTAGTGACATGCCAGTTAAAGTAATTTGGAAAAACAAAGGCAAATGTGAAATTTGCTGGCAGAGCAATCACTGTTCCAGACATAGTCCCAAATAAAAAGTTAATCCCAGTTAGTACACTGATGATACAGATTGTTCTCCATGTGCCCTCTCTTTTCAGCACTTAACTCCCCACAGAGCCAAACACAAGCAATGCAAAATTTCAGTTTTAAAATAATATGAATAATAAACGTCATAATTAACTGCTAAAACAGACAGTAGACCCTTCCATAAAAAAATGAGCTAACTTTGACTCCAGACTTCTTTTAGATTTGAATTATTTCATAAACCTGCCCAGACACACTTTCAATAAATGTTGAAATCTCCTGGTAATCTCCTATAACAAGCAGTCATGGACCAACACGTGCCACACTCACCACCAAACCTACATATAGCTAAAATTTGGCAAAGATTTTGCTCACAGACTTTTGTTAGGGTTAGTTAGCTGGGTAACTTAGTTCTCTGGTTACATTTACAGTAGATCATGCTAATACTTTGGACAGACTTTTTCCAGTGCTCACTTGATGACATTCATTGTTTAAAAAGCCTTGAAGATGAAGTGAAAGAGCTGTTTTAAGGCAGCTTTAGAAGGTCTTAAACCCTTCGAACATCACAGATTATTTACAACAGAAAATAGGGTAAGGAACAGAGATGTATTGAAATACTAAAGTAATCTAATTAAATTTGGCCGACTTTTTCAGGGGGGATTTAATTTTCTCCTCACTTTTTTCCTTCTTTTTGTCATTCCTTAAACTTAAGTCATATTTTATTAAATTTTAATAAAGATATTAAAATGAAGACAATTTGGCATCCCAAACCATCACCACAAAATATATTGTTCTTCCTCTTGCAAAGGGATGTGTCCTGTAAACATTCCCATCCTTCACAGGGGAGCCCTCCTCTTCCTTGCTCAAAGTTACATCTCAGAGGTTTTGGGGAAATAGTGTTGAGAACAAAATCAAGTTCTGTGCTTGAAAATGCACGTGCAGCTTTATGAGACTTGGGACAGGCCTGCAAGTTGTAATTTTTTATCTTTACCTTAATCCTCACAACGATGCAGATGTTGATCTTCTGCACCCCTGTCCATGAGTGTGGAAAACAGAGAACTTTAGATAAATCTCTAAGGCATAAGGGGGTGTTTGTAAGTTTAAATTTCTCTATTAAGCATTATGCAAAGCTTTAGTTATTTTTAGACTAGGTCCAGCTCTGCATGCAGAAGTAAAACACTTGATCTCCAAAACATTTATTTTGCCACCATCATTACCTTCTGGCATTAGCAGAAGGTCAAAGTCAGAGTGAGGTTAAAAATTAAGATAATCTTTGCACTGAGGAGTTTTTTGATCTGTCCAATATGCCTTTCCCAGGCCAGTGCAGTGGCTCTGGCAGTGGTGCACAAACTCTAACCTGCAGAATTGGCCTTATTTCCCACCTCAGACAAAGGACTTACTGCAGGCTCTGCTGTTCTGCCAATGTCACAGCAACACTTTGTACCACGAGACCTTCTCACATTGCTGGATAAACAAAGCCAAACACCTCAGTCTTTCCATTTTACTAGACTTTCAGAAATTGTCAACGTGGATCACAGGAAAACATATACTTCCCTGAGCACCAATGCTGACTGCCTCAGAGAAACACCTTTCTTTTTTTTAATAGTTTTCTGCATGACTTTCCCTAGTGCAGCTACCATGAGGAAGTAAATGCTTAAATTGCAACTATTTGGGCTTCATTAAAACTGCATTTCTCAGTTTATTTGCAACATAGTTAGGTATAAGCAGTATACTCCTGACCATGTCAATGCAAGCCAGCTGAGACAGTCTTTAAAAATGCTGCATTCCTCATCCTGGGAAATGGATAATTTCAGTCCTAAATCATCTTGGAAAACTGCTTTTCAGCAAGTCTGTTATATTAAATGGATTACTAGAGCTAAGGAAAACCCCAAACAAATTAATAACCCCCACAGGACAGATCCAGGATAGCCAAAATGATCTTATTTCAAAGAAGATATTATCAGAAAACTACCCTGTTGTCATGAATATTGAAAAGCCTCCAGAAGACACTCATGCTACAGTACAAGAGTGTTCTCATTTATAGAGGCAACCAGAACAAGATACATCTTAACAATTCATAAATTATCCAGGTCGTGACAGATCAAAGCCAACTAAGGCAAAAGGTTTGGGGAAAGGAAAAAAAATTAAATTTTTGTATATGGAAGTGACAACAGTATTAGATAATGCAGGATTAAATAAAATTCTTTGCAATGCTGGTTGAAAGCTACTGTTATTTTTGAGATGTCTAAATAAATGAACAACATTTTATTTAAAAGTGTATTCACCACACAAACAAAAAATGTTGCATACTAGATAACAAGGAAGAGGATTGAACTCAAAATACAGAATTCAGATTCTCAAATACGGTTTGTTCAGGCCTCACTTTCTGGTGGTATTACTGCCAGAGAAAATGATGGCAGAACGATTTTCCTGGGGAGATCCTTCAGTTTCCTAGACCAAAGTCTTCCAAAAGAAATAATCCATCCATCTGGCTCTTTCCATCCACCAGGGCAAAGCCTACCTCTTAAAGCTGAACTGCAGCAATACATCTCTTACAATCCCATTGCAGCCTCACAAATCTGAATTCTCACGCTTTCTTCCACGTGCTCCAGCTGGCTCATCAACTTATTGTATCTCCTCTCTTTACTGCAAGCCTGTTAGTGTTTAACCCCATACTCCCTGCTTCTGCCTTACCCCAGTGCTCTGAACTTAATTGCCAGATACTCCACAGGGCGAGGAGATAAAGGAACAGAATAACCTTTGGCAGCTCTCTGAGTGGTGGCAGCACCACTGCTCTCACCATTGTCTTTGTAGTGGTGCAGCTACAGCTTCGTTACAGGAGGCACAGCTTGGAAGATGTGGTTTGTAACCAAAACATTTGGTAGCTTTGGTAGAACTATGCCTTGTTTTCTCCTTGGACTTGGAGGCATTGAGCCCACTGAGCTGGCACGAAGACACAGTGAAATCAATGCAACTGAGCACTGATTTACTGTGCAAACCCACAGCTGACCTAGAGTCACCCCTCAAGTACCTCAGGACCAGTTTGAATAACATTTACAGAGTGCATCCTCAGATGTGAGCACAAGTTCTTCAAATGCTAGATAAAGATATATCTTCGGCATGGAAAAAAAAAATATTTGGGGTCAAATGTGGATATATGGGAGATAAAGACTAACAAAATCTGCATGAGACTATCAGTTCTGGGTACCACAGAGAATGTCCTGCACAGCAGAAATTTTATGTCTGTGAACTTTAGAAGTAATGCTAAATCCATGCAGGTTTGTAGGATGGAGATTTATTTAGTTTTATTTAGCACTGAGCAGGAGAACAGTTTTTATGTTGATTCTAGTTGAATACCACGTTCTGAGCAATAAGGAGGCAAGTCAAAGGCCAAAACTTGCACTAAATGGATTCAGTTTGGGGGAAATTCTCCTAGCACAAGTCTTGTTCCTGGACAGCCATTTCCTTTCACATTATTTATCACAAGTGAAATTAGTTAGCATTGTCCACAAAATATTAATAAAATAAATGCAGACCAGTTTTTTTCAGCATCCCATTAATTCAGGTGAACATGATTCCTTGGATTTTTTCCTGTACTTGCAATGAAATAATATATAAAATGCATCTTTTTATTACAGTAACATTCATTTGATGCTAGAGAAAAAAAGGTCAGGGCTTCTCAGTTTAAAGTACCTAAAGGAGCATTTGGGTTGTGCCAAGAGCCAACAGAATTTTAAAAGTATAATGAACAATTTGAATAACACATTGGGATTTGAATGTTCAATCCACTTTATCCTTAGAAGCAGTTAAAAATAAAATTTGCTTAAAAAAGAAAGAAAAGCAGCACATCTGAAAACACACACAGCCTAAAAGAATTCCTTAGAAGGAGAAATCTATGAGATGTGTTTTGAAAGCAGGCCTGGAGAATGAGTAAACTAAGATTGAAATCTAAGAAGTTATGGCTAGGACAAGGAGAGTACTGGGGGAAAGGGAATGGTTTTATCTCATTTCTACAGGGAAAAAATCCAGCAAAATCTATACCAGGTTATTTTGAATTTGTTGTTTTTGGTGAAATTTCTGTTGATGTTTTATTTTGCTTTTTTAATGGTCTCACATTCCTGAGCAATTTATACAAGAAATTCTACTAAAAACTTTTCTTTGAAACTGTACTTTGTAATCCTGTACACCACCTACCTCTCCAGCACAAGTAATTTTAATTCACAGAAAATAGCCAAGTCAAGAAAAACAAAGCCACAAGTTTTCCTAAGAGTAAAACCAAAGCCATTAGAACAGAAGGATGGCTGATAAAGTGACAGTTTCTGCATCATCTCAGCTATCAGACAAATATATTCTACATCTGCTTTTTTGACTAACCCCCTCCCTAGCAAACAAAGGGTAGTGCAAGCACAGTAGCCTCCTATATTTAGATATTTGTGGGGTTTAGGTAAACATAGTGCTAATATTAAGTCTCCTAAAACTTGAATTATAATTCTTTGAGCATGTTATAAACCTTGAAAGCTTACACTAATCAGTGAAGTTGAATACTTTTTGAGAGTTGGCTCAAGAAAGGCGAAGCCTACACTAAACAGGATAATGAAAATCAGGCTTTTTGATGACAGTTGACATAAAGCAGCCAGGAGATGTTTGACAGCTACAGTCATTCCATGATTTAGAGGAACCATTTTAGCAGCAATCTAAACATGGGATGCAAAAGGGACATTTTCCCATCCGCATGAAGGATTAATCTGTCTGACCTAGCTAAGAATCCCAGAAGCAGCCTGTAATAACCACACCTTTGCTCCTGAACACGAGGGTACCACACACTTCAAAGTCTGACGTGAGGCAGATCATCAGGACTGAATATAGAAGAGAAGCACAGCGTCCTTTACAGCCCCACATCATTACAAGATGCTAGTGATGGACTTTGCTGTAACCCTAACTGCCAAAAAATTATAGCTGAGTCAACAGTGATCCTCCAGTTTATTCATGGGCTCCTGCATTGGCAGCAGGCATATTTTTCAAAAAAACCCACTTTCATATAATGAAAAGTGAAAATTCATATTAACCAAGATGAAAAATATATTTTTTTTTCTGTATTTGCCATTTGTTTGGAAGGAATCAGGAGCAGTTTTCCATTCTATGTGTGTATGAACATCAATGTTCAATGAACAGCAATATGAAAGTAATACTTAAAGCATTGTTATGTTTCTTTCAGCTGAATTTGAAAGCTAAAGAGCATATCCAGCCACTCTTACAGGTATCAAAACAGTTTTGATCAGTTACAAAAAGCAGCTACAGTAACAACTCCTGGATGTTGCATACCAACAATAACAGTAATAATGTTAATTACCTGTGCAAGCATCACTGAACACTGGATCAATGTTTACTTCATCAAATCTTTCAGCTTCATTTGGTTATATGGTTTATATATATGGTTTATTTGGTTCATTATGGTT